>NC_090735.1:158441817-158451817 GCF_036898095.1 Palaemon carinicauda | reverse complement strand
AGACTAATATAAAGTGGCATGTTGAATTTGACCATACAAAGGCAGAAGCTGTACCAAGTAAGAGATAACGTTATTCTTGTGGCAAATTTGATTTTAAGTCATTAGATGCGTAACTGCAAGTAACTTCAAACAAACTAAACAAGATGTTTGTAACCAGCCAACTGACAAACAAGCAGAAAAAGTACGTACACGATTACAGGGAGCTCTAAGTGATTTATATCCAACAGATGCTATTTACCATAGGACATGTCATCAAAAATTCATAGCAGCATCCAAGTAATTATTGGAAAAGTCTCATAAAACTAATGAAGCATTTGATTTGGTTGTCTCTGACCTGCATAAAGATCGTTCCCATACTTGGAATACCGTAGATACATTTAGTTGTATCAGTCATACCATGAAGCATAGCTCTCTCATAGAACAATTACCAGTAAATCAAGCAATGGAGATGCAAACCTGTTGGTTTTCAAAACCAAAGCACCTAGTGTATTGCATTAAGGTGATGATGATGAGGAGGAGGATGTTCGTAAATTCTTACAATGTTTAGCTAGGAAAATTAATTCTGAGTGTAAACAACTCTCTCTCTCTCTCTCTCTCTCTCTCTCTCTCTCTCTCTCTCTCTCTCCTTATATGCTTTTAGTTCATAAAGGAATAGAATGACATAAAGATGTAAATAAGGAATATAGTAACAGTAATTATTGGAAATAAAATGTTGACATTTATTGAAGAATCTAATGCTAATACAATATTTGGCTTTATGTCAATGGCTATCTATATAGTTTTGCTCTTTATTGAGTTTACTTAATTATATGAGTTTTTTGTACTATTATCATAATGATACTGTTATACCTAAATACTTTAGGTTTAGGTTTTTAAGGTCCGTATAACTTATTTGATCGTCTGAAAAAGAATAGCTCTTTTGATTTAACTTATTAAGATATAGACGGAATTATTAGATCAATAGAAAACTGTGAGTCTTTACGGATGGAAAATAATATGTGCATTTTACTTTAAGATTCAAATTTGATACCTTATATTAGGACCTTATTTCTAAACTTTCTTATATACGAAGAAAGAGAAATACATCATTCGTTTCTAAATTGCAATAAAAAATCTAAAGTATCTTGTGAAACATCAATAAATGCATTAGATGTTCATTATCAAAGAAGTTTTGTAGATTAGATCTATGAAAATGAAATATTTCATAGGTCCATAAGTGTATAGATAATTTATTGGAGGTTTCAGTTTATTCTTGAATGTAATTATATATATATATATATATATATACATATATATATATATACATATATATATATATATATATATATAATATATATATATATATATATATATAAATATATATATATATATATATATATAATATATGTTTATATCTATCTATCTATCTCTCTATGTATATATATATATATATATATGTATATATATATATATATATATGTATATATATATATATATATATACATATATGTGTGTATATATATATATATGTGTGTATATATATATATATATATATACACACATATATATATATATATTGTTATAACCCTTAGGGTTATTATAAGAGTTCTTATTATAATTGTTGTCAGTAATAAATGTAACTCAGTGCTAAAGGTCAGCGGAAACAAACACTCAAGAAAACTTAACAATATTTAATACTTAACAATAACAAAATTTAGATCAACCTTGTTAAAACTACAAATAACAATATTTAATAACAAGGAAGGACAAATAACGGTCCTTTGAATCACACTGGATTCCCTAAAACTAAGAAGCTAAGTCCTAACAAAGACAAGAGAAATATCAATTATAAACTTGGATCCAACAATTTGGCTGGCCAGAACAAAAAATTATCCTAATACTAATTCCAAGAAAGAAGGACGACGGAGTAAATAAAACAAGAAAAACCATCATAAATCCTACCTATCAACACAAAACTAATGTACACAAAACCTTGTCTATAATAGACATATTGGAAGATATTATGCGGTCACGTCTTAAATATGACAATATATAAAAGATCAAATGATACAAAGGCTGTATATAGTTCTCCTCACTTCAGTGGATGAATCAGAGGAGACACAAAACTAGGGCCGTCATTCACTTGTCATAACAGCTATCAGGGCAGGTCCCGAACGCCAGGGCATAATCATAAAGGGCAAGCAATCCCAAACGAAAATCAGACACTCTATGTCTTACCTGGCGTCAGCCTCCCTACTGGCCACCTCACGAGCTTGCAAGCTCCCAAAACCACAGCAGCTGATTGGAGACGTAAGTGCACCAATTCCCTGGGAAGTCCTCCTCGTCAGGGAAAGGCAGAACTGGCTCGAGTCGTAGGTGACAAGAGCACCTGCAGACAACAGATCTATGCAAGGATCAAAAGCGTAATCCAAAGAATCGTCCAAATAAGTTGCCAAACAATCGTCATCCAGAGTCCAAATCACTATGCTGCTCAAGGTATATTATCAGGGGAGTGCTCAAGCCCGAACTGAATTCTGTCCGAGCACCAACGTCCAGACATCAAGTCGCGTTCATAAACACTCGTATGTAAAAAAAAAACAATCGTTAAAACGATAGTTCGATAATATAAACAACCGGGGAGGAGGCGCCTAACCACACTGAGAATTGTTAAATTAAGCACTTTACACTTAAACACTTAAATTTCAAAGATAACATAAACAAATACAAAACAAAGGCTATTCTGCCACAAAATGATTCTTAAAAACTAGTAATTAAACCTAGAAAAACAAGGCTGATCTAGACTTTCTAATACCTTCCTCCCCAAAAACAAAACAAAAAATTCCAATAAAATTTTTTTTTTTTTTTTTTATACAAAACATGAAACCTGTAAAGAGAAAATGATTAACACATCACTCTTAAGACAAAGTAAAGTCTCAGGGTGAAACCTGAAATAAGAATTCTCATGAACAACACTACAACCAATGAATTTTAAAAACTGAATTGTCACAAAGAAAATTTACCAGCCTAAACAATAGAGAAAACATAAATGAAAAATAAACCATAAGGTCAAATTACCACAAAATATTAACCACCAGACACTGACTGTCTCAAATTCAGCCAATAACATTGAGTTTACACATAACAGACACTACCACAGTATGACCGCCCACACTTTGGTCACTACAGGCTTTACTTTGGTTGAAAAGAAAACAGACAAATTATAAAATACCTCACTAAGAAAACCTAATGACTAACAAACCAAACTCCCAGCGAAAAACACACTCATACTCATCCTTACATCTCTAAGAATAACGCAAACCAATTGAAGAGACGAGAAGGGCGAGGGGAGGGGGGCCAAGTCGTGATCAAATCTATATTCTTGAAAGGGCATCGGGAATTCGATTCTCCGATCCTTTAAGGTGTTTAATCACAAGCGAGAATTCTTGCAATTGCAGAGCCCAACGTAAAATTCTTTGGTTGGCACCTTTCATGCGCTCGATGAAAACCAGTGGATTGTGATCTGTCCATACTTCTATGGGATAAGAAAAATTTGTTACATAAGGCTTAAAATGCACAAGAGTACGCACCAAGGCGAGGGCCTCCTTTTCAATGGTGGAATATTTTCTCTCAGCGGCCAGTAGCTTTCGGCTATAATACGATACAGGATGAACCTCTCCTATATCGTCCCTTTGAAAAAGGACACCCCCAATACCTATGTCACTGGCATCCACTGCAATAATAAAAGGTCTCTGGAAATTAGGAGAAGTCAATATTGGATTAGATACTAATACCATCTTAAGTTTAAGAAGTGCTTCCTCACACCGAGGAGACCACATAAACTTCTGCCCTTTCTCCAACAACTTGGTAAGTGGCTGAGCAATGTCCGAGAAATTTCGCACGAATCTGCGATAATAACCAGTCATGCCCAGCACTCGCCGAACTTCTCTGACATTGCACGGCCTCTTTAAATGCACGATAGCCTCAAGGTTGGCTTGTTTCGGGTGCCACCTGACCCAAACCAACCTCGTGACCCAAATAACAAACTTTTGCCTTACCAAATTCACATTTTGCTAAATTAATAACCAAACCTGCAAATTTAAGGGCCTCAAATACCTTACGCAATCTCGCCATGTGCGTACTCCAATCATCACTATATACAACCAAGTCATCGATATAAATTTCAGTTCCCTTTAAACCACAAATGACCCTATTCATAAGCCTCTGGAAAGTACACGCGGCATTTTTCATCCCAAAGGGCATTACTTTACACTCGTAAAGCCCAAAGGGAGTTACAAATGCAGAGATCTCTCTTGCTCGATCAGACAGGGGAACCTGCCAATACCCTTTCAATAAATACAATTTCGTAATGAACTTAGCAGCCCCTATGTGATCGAGACAGTCATCTATCCGAGGCAAAGGAAAAGAGTCATTCTTAGTGTGTGTGTTAACCTTACGGTAGTCCACACACATACGGAACTTTCCATCGGACTTCTTAACCAGGACTATCGGGGAGCTCCAGGGACTAACGGAAGGTTGGATGAGATCGTGTTCCAGCATATATTTAATCTCCTTATCAACTATATCCCTCTTAATGGGATTCAGCCGATAAGGACTCTGTTTTACAGGAGAAGCATTACCCACGTCTACATCATGCTCAAGAAAATTAGTTCGACCTGGAGAATTCCGAAATAAATCTGGAAATGAAGAAATTAAATTAATTACATCCCTCCTTTGAGCAATCTCCAGATGCCCCAGCCCCTCCTTCAAAACTTCTAAATTTTGAATATTATCATAAAGAGCATCAGAAGACACCTGACAAATCAAATCCTCCAAATCCTCTGAAGGTAAATCCATGCTTTCAACCACAGGCTCATAAACAATAGCGAGAGGATCATGTCTGTTAGAAGTATAGAGTTTTAACCTATTTATATGGAATATTCTGCACTTCCGTTTGGTCCCAGGAGCCTCTATTTCATAATTCACCTCCGACAACTTCCTCAACACCTTCCAGGGTCCCTTATATCTTGGTTCAAGGAAATTGTCAGAGTCAGTACTTAAAACTAAAACTAATTCTCCGGGCTCAAACGACCTTGCTTTAGATTTCCTATCAAAATTTAATTTCATAGCAGCCTGAGAACTGGCCAAATTTTCTCTGGCAAATTTCCAGGCTCTAGATAATTTTTTTCTCAAGTCCTCCACAAAGTCTCCTACGTTTGCATTCCCACCTCGATCAGTCTCAAGCATCTCATAAAAAATCTCCAAAGGCCCACGTACTTTGTGTCCAAATACCAATTCGAAAGGAGCTACACCAGTTGAAGAATTTGGATGATTTCTTAGAGCAAAGAGAGCAAAGGGAAGCCCTTTATCCCATTCCTCCCCTTGTTCATAACAATACTTTTTCAAAATAGATTTAAGGGTCTGATGGAACCTTTCCACCAGGCCCTGACTCTCCGGATGATATGGTACACTGGTCTTGTGCTGAATGGCCAGTTCTGCACATTTACCTTTAAATACCTTGCTAGTAAAATTTGTACCGCAGTCAGTTTGAATAGTACGAGGGAGACCATACCTGGAAAAAAATTCAATTAGTTTGTCAAATACAACCTTAGAGGTTATCCTTCTCATTGGGAAGGCCTCAGGGAATCGAGATGCTCTATCCATAATTGTCAAGAGATGGGTAAACCCAGACTTAGTTTTAGGCAAAGGCCCAACCACATCAATAACTAATTCCACAAAAGGCTCACCTATCGCAGGAATTGGATTTAAGGGAGCTTTAGGAATAATTTGGTTGGGTTTCCCCATCACTTGACAAACCTCACATTCATTAATAAATTGTTTCACAGATGATTTTAATCCTGGCCACCAAAAACATTCTGCTAACTTTCGAAAAGTTTTACATACACCGAAGTGGCCAGGAAAAGAATCATCATGTGCAAGACTCAAGACAGACCTACGGAATTGAGATGGGACAACAATTTGTTCAATACGAGACGTCTTGCTCAGATTATCAGTTAAAGGACGACTAATCCGGTATAGTAAACCATTGATCACACAAAACCTGGGTTTAGTCAAATCTGCAGTGTCACCCAAATCAAAATTAAATTCCTTTTTCTGAGCTTCAATAAATGAAGACCTGTCCCAATCAGGTCTCAAAACATTGCTAACCACACTATTACCACTACTATCTACAGACCCGGGCCTCTCTATGTCTACTTCTAAACTACTTAAGATTAAATCTTCGTCATTATCAATTAAATTTGCAGCCTTTACTGCTGCCCGGGTTGTTACTGCAACAGGACAGGCATGCACAGACAATATGGGGAACAACTCTTGTCCTTTTGTATTTAACATATCGTTACCCAAAATGCCGTCAATTCCAGGAATAGGGAGAGACTCAACAACTGCTAATTCTGTCACTTTATCATAACCAGGGAAAGACAATCTGACCTCCACTAACGGAGCCGAAACAACAGTGTTCGGGAACCCTCCCAGAACAACAAAATTTCCTGTATACTCAGCTAAATTTTTCAAAGTGTCTTTCAAAACCAGAGACCGAGCTGACCCTGTGTCCCTCAAAAATTTCACACCAACAGTTTTAGAAGTAGATATTAATTTACCAGGCCAAATATATTTATCATAAAGTAGTCATGCCTCCTTTCTGCTAGAAGACTGACTACTGCTACTAACATCATTACTAGTGTTAGCTACTGGACGGTTTTCAACTACGGGATCGCTGATAACAGGTTTACTAGTAGATATTAGTGACACAGGATTATTACCTCCGCCAGGAGGGTATGTTTTCGGTTCGGTTTGTTTGTTTCTCTGTTTGTCTGTCTGTCTGTGGACAACGTAGAGGCCACATTTCTACACGGAATCACTTCAAACTTGGCCAAGTAGTTCCCCAATGTGTATGGAAGAACTGATTAAATTTTGGTCAAGGTCACCCCAAGGTCAAGGTCACAGGGGTCACTGGTGTCACTATGACATAAGTGGCCATATCAAGAGACAGAAATAAAGCACTGACTTTTGCATAAGCCAACAGGGAAGTCCTAGTCCAGGCGCAACCCATGGGTGATGTTCAAATTTATAAAGGTCAAAGGTCAAGGTCATATTGGTGCATTATATCAATGTCATATTAAGTATCAGTGGCAAATGAACAAAGATCACTTGAAGGTCAAAAGTCAAGCAGGTCACTTGAAGGTCAAGGTCACGTGAAGGTCAAGGTCACGTGAAGGTCAAGGTCACCTGAAGGTCAAGGTCACGTGAAGGTCAAGTACATTTGAAGATCAAGGTCACTTGAAGCCAAGGTCATGTGAAGGTCAAGGTCACGTGAAGGTCAAGGTCACTTGAAGGTCACGTGAAGGTCAAGGTCATGTGAAGGTCGAAGTCACATCAATTCATGATTCTAGGACATATGGCGCTCTAGGTCACCTTGGCGGAGGTATGTCCTCTACGAGGACCATGTCCGCGTTCAGGACTTGCTCACTTGTTATTATTCCTTTGGAGGTACCTTCTTCTGGCATAACACTGTGCCTGATAATGTCCCTGCTTATTACACCAAAAACAAGTCCCCCTACCTCTATTATTCATATTACCTGGGCCAGAACCAAACCTTTTATCTTCAGAAAAGACACGAGTGTCCTGTCCACTCAAGTCTTTTCCCTGGTTACTATCAGGCTTATGATTTTTATCTGGTGGGTTACCCTGCCCACGAGTATTCACAAAAGAGCCCAACCTCTGAAAATTAACTGGCCTAGCAGATTGAAAATTCACATCTTTATTTCCAAAACTACCAGACCCAGTTCGATGGGTCAATACAAACTCGTCAGCAATTTGAGCGGCATTACTTAAATTGAAAGCTTTTACCTCTTCTAGATAAATTTTCAATTCCTTACTACATGACCTTTTGAATTCTTCTAGAAGCATGAGTTCTCTCAAAGCGGAGAAAGAGACCACCTGGCTGCTTTTTAACCAATGATCAAATTGTTCCTCCTTAAGCCTAGCAAATTCCACATAAGTAAGGGAGGCTTGCTTCGTAAAATTTCTGAACTTAAGGCGGTAGGCCTCAGGAACCAAATCATATGCCTTGAGGACTAGAGCCTTAACCTTATGGTAATCACGGGCAATACTTTCTTCCAAGGCATTATACACTCTAATTGCCTTGCCCACCAACCTACATTGAATTAGTACAGTCCACATTTCTGGGGGCCAAGACAACCGAGTGGCAACACGTTCAAAAGCCTTGAAAAATTCTGGAACATTCAACTCTTCAAATACTGGCACCAATTTCAAGGCCGCACCTACATTAAACTTATCCTGTGAGTTGCCCCGAGGTGTACTAAAATGATTAGAGGTGCCCTGCAGCCTAGCAATTTCTAAATTGATATTGGCCATCTCCAATTCATGCCGCCTCGCCCTCTCATTCTCTTCAAATTCCAGTTTCATCAGTTCTATCCGTTTACATATTAAATTAAATTCACCGTCCTCCTTGGACTCCACCAAAGGACAAACAGGAACCTGAGGATCTTTTGGCGCAGGGTTTACTACAGAATTGAATGGATTAGTGGAAACATTTAGTTTCAGAGGCAAGTTAGCCTGACCTTCATAAATAGTTCCTGTCCGGGGAGGATCCTCAAACAGAGTTAGACCTCCATTAACACTTATTCTGTCATCATCATTAATCATACTACCCTCACGCTCAGAGTCACTACTACCTGAAACTTCATACTCCCTAACCAAATGTTCAGCCTCAGCCAGACCTTGAGCAACTTTACTTTTAACAGCTACCAACAATTGATTTTTCGTATCCGCTGCCCTCAACGGAATACCCAACCACCGGGCACAACTTACTAAACAAGTCTTATTTAGTACTGGCAGATGCTTTATACAATCACCTGACCCTAAAAACTCTGCGGGGTCAAACACAAAACCCTCCATTGCACCAAAATTAGCAGGGGAGAAAGGTAATACTTTACAACTAAAGAAAATATTGTCAAATTAACAAAGTGCTGTTCCACAGACCAAAACACTGAGTACACCTGAGAACAATCCTGTCACGGTCGCCAAATTGTTATAACCCTTAGGGTTATTATAAGAGTTCTTATTATAATTGTTGTCAGTAATAAATGTAACTCAGTGCTAAAGGTCAGCGGAAACAAACACTCAAGAAAACTTAACAATATTTAATACTTAACAATAACAAAATTTAGATCAACCTTGTTAAAACTACAAATAACAATATTTATTAACAAGGAAGGACAAATAACGGTCCTTTGAATCACACTGGATTCCCTAAAACTAAGAAGCTAAGTCCTAACAAAGACAAGAGAAATATCAATTATAAACTTGGATCCAACAATTTGGCTGGCCAGAACAAAAAATTATCCTAATACTAATTCCAAGAAAGAAGGAAGACGGAGTAAATAAAACAAGAAAAACCATCATAAATCCTACCTATCAACACAAAACTAATGTACACAAAACCTTGTCTATAATAGACATATTGGAAGATATTATGCGGTCACGTCTTAAATATGACAATATATAAAAGATCAAATGATACAAAGGCTGTATATAGTTCTCCTCACTTCAGTGGATGAATCAGAGGAGACACAAAACTAGGGCCGTCATTCACTTGTCATAACAGCTATCAGGGCAGGTCCCGAACGCCAGGGCATAATCATAAAGGGCAAGCAATCCCAAACGAAAATCAGACACTCTATGTCTTACCTGGCGTCAGCCTCCCTACTGGCCACCTCACGAGCTTGCAAGCTCCCAAAACCACAGCAGCTGATTGGAGACGTAAGTGCACCAATTCCCTGGGAAGTCCTCCTCGTCAGGGAAAGGCAGAACTGGCTCGAGTCGCAGGTGACAAGAGCACCTGCAGACAACAGATCTATGCAAGGATCAAAAGCGTAATCCAAAGAATCGTCCAAATAAGTTGCCAAACAATCGTCATCCAGAGTCCAAATCACTATGCTGCTCAAGGTATATTATCAGGGGAGTGCTCAAGCCCGAACTG
>NC_090735.1:158429317-158431817 GCF_036898095.1 Palaemon carinicauda | reverse complement strand
AATCTTATACAATATTTTTTTTACATCAACTACTGAAAGAACAAATTACACGAATTGCATTAACCATTATACACTAGAATGAGCACTGCCCTCACTTAGAACAGTAAGCACCAAAAGTGAAACAACAAATTTCAAAATTCATCTCAATTCTTTAGACATATACCTGTGGTTACCAGTTAGTATTTTTCCTTTTAAATTGTATCATTCTCTATCTATGATAATAAGTACGCTATAAGTGAATAACTGTAGAACCACTGAATATATTTGCAATAGGAATTGTCAATATTACTTCAATAATTGTTTAATAAAAAAAAAATTTCCCCTTAGCAACCTCTGTGGCTCTAACTTTTTTGGTGCTCTATTAAAAGAAATTATAACAACTTTCAATATAACACTATAAAAGCAAAAAGGTAATTTACAAATCACGTTAGGCCAATGTTAATGCAATCACTTCCTTCTGCCACTCTAATGCTTATGCAATCGGTTCCTGATGCCACTAAATGGCGAATATTTGATGTCCCGAACTGAGTACCATATATATCTATTTGGAGACATTCATTTTTTATAAACAATTATTGAACTGACGTTTGATCATTTTTTGAGGAAATACCTTTTGTGAAAGTACAGTTAATCATTGATGCTTATTATCATATGAAGAAGATGAAAGCAATTGGAAAATCTATACTAACTGGCAAGTCCATGTATATATATATATATATATATATGTATATATATATATATATATATACATACATATATATACACATTATATATATATATGTATATATATATATATATATATACATATATATACACATGTATATATATATATTGTATATATATACATATAGATATGTATAATATATAGACATATAGATATAAAAATATATCTATATATATATATATATATATATGCATATATAAAAACATATATATATATGTAAATATATATACATATATATATATATATATATATTCAAATCACTACTTTCCATATAATTCCCTAATCGCTAACGTATATTGATTCATTAAGGTTTAATAAAACCTAACGATTTTTTAATATATAATTCATTATCAGGCACAACTAATAACTAAAAATTTTCTATATTACTTCCTCCATTTACATTTTTACTTATGGAAGCTTGTGATATTTCTCGATTTATCATTTCATTGTAGGTTAAAGTAAAATGTTAATGTAACGGCTTAGTATAAGTGGTCTTATTATCCTATTGCAAAACTATAAAAAATATATTTCTTTTATCATTTAGGTTAAAACGCTTTTAAACAAGTCTAAAGTGTTCTTGTACCCTGGCCACATGGCATAATGAAAAGGTTTAAGTGTTCTTACGTGCATGTCATTCCAAGGGAGACCCACTCATCTCTCTCTCTCTCTCTCTCTCTCTCTCTCTCTCTCTCTCAATGAAGAAATCTTCATCTAATATACTGTACAAAATTCAATTTACAGTATTTTAACATTCTTTGCATTGAATTTCAAACACAATAATATTACTACAAATATGCACAAAAAATGCGTATATCATCTACAAAAATATATGTAAGAGAATTTGTAAAAAGAAATCGAACTAAATATTTCATAAAAGTTGTAAGAAAAAATATTGAAGATTGTAGTTAAAGTTTTTTATTGAAAACAAAAATGAAAAAAAAAAAATATAAAAAAGGCTTCATCACGCCACCTATGTTGCTGTCTTGTGCAACTCGAGAAATCCTTCCATTCTTACTTCAGAAGAACGTTGATAAAAATAGTTAACACAAGGGAAGCCTGGATAATTTTCCAAATTATTAATACTTTTGTATCTTAGAAAATTCCAAATCAATATCGTCTCAAGTCATTCTTTATTGAGGTTTTGCTCTCTAATTATATTATGGTCACGGAAAACTAGATAATATTTTGGTCTGGCAAGAGGCGAGTGTACACGACCCGTCAACTATGACATCTAAATATTCAGATAGATATACTCACACACGCACTCAACCAGCATCCCCTCCCGCTATGATATGACTTCCCTGACACGTACTCGAGGGTACGGGGAGAACTGAGCGTGATTATATATATATATATATATATATATGTATGTATATATATATATATATATATATTGTGTGTGTGTGTGTGTGTGTGCGTGTGTAGGGAAGATGCGTTTATGTGTTATACAGACTATAAGTCCTGACATTCCTAAAGGGATAAACTCTATAAACACACACATCTATACATGCATTTACACACGAATATATCCATATAAATAAGATGATATACATATACAGTAATATATATATATATATATATATATATATATGTATATATTTATTTGTTAATATATATATATATATATATATATATATGCGTAAAAATCACAGGAAAACGTGATGCTCAGATGCAGAAGAACCACAGGGAAAATGAAAATACAGAATATACACTTGAGTCCTGACTAGTTTCGTGATACTTCCTCAGAGGACTGATTTATTGAGAGAGGTTTCTTAC
>NC_090735.1:158426300-158428817 GCF_036898095.1 Palaemon carinicauda | reverse complement strand
ATAACACATATTATATGGCAGAATACAAGGGAAGGAGAATGCTCATAGATATCTTTTTAATATCAACCTAAAAAAAATAATTCTTTATCATATAAAGGAAGATAAACTATATATTACCTCTTTACTCTATCGCGTTAATCATATATATATATATATATATATATATATATATATAATATATATATATATATATATATTATATATATATATATATATATATATATATATTTCATCCTCTCGCGACTTCTAAAAAACCCGAAGTTGTAATTATGATTTTCTCCCAAAATGATGTAAAGGATAATAATTCTCATTCAAGACCTTTCCTTAATCAAACTGAGTTTTAAATTATTTTTACGTTAAATATTTTTGCCAAACTCACTAGACCCCTTAAAATCTCATTAAGAAACGAAGGCATTATATAATACTTACATATGAGATGATGCCACGAATGTAAAGAGCTCTCTCTCTCTCTCTCTCTCTCTCTCTCTCTCTCTCTCTCTCTCTCTCTCTCTCTCTCTCTCTCATGAAGCATTGCATATGTTTGTGAATGATAAGAATGCTTGAAAAAAACTACCACAGCACAAATAGGAAGCACAAGCACAGAGAGAGAGAGAGAGAGAGAGAGAGAGAGAGAGAGAGAGAGAGAGAGAGAGAGAGAGGGGGGGGGGGAGAGATTGTCACTAGTGTATGGCAAAATTTTAAAATCGTTTTGATTGCAATAACATTCATTTCGTATTTATATGATGAATTTATTATATACTGTACTATTGTGTTTGATTAATAAAGACTTCTATGCTATGGGTTAAATCAGTGAAAACCTTGTGATAATTTATGAGTATTGTGTAATATTTAAAGCTGTTTATATTCTCTACATCGCTTTTACTGGCGTATTTTTTATATTCATAATTTTTTTCCACGATCCATTTTATTTTTCACGCGACCAACTAGAGCAGAGGTAGGCAACCTATGGCACGCGTCCCATACTTGGCAGGCGGAATGCTAATCAATGGCAAGACATTTGACTTGAAGGAGCAAAGTTAAAATAAAACAAAATTACTGAGAGAGAGAGAGAGAGAGAGAGAGAGAGAGAGAGAGAAGAGAGAGAGAGAGAGAGAGAGAGAGAGAGAGAGAGAGAGAGAGAGGACCTGTAAGAAATATTAAAATAATCTTAATACTATGATGGTGAAGAAATTATCCTGTGTCTTGGGGTGTTGTGTTTCGAAGGAAAGAGACGAGGAAGCATAAATTATGCAGGGTATGATTTGAATGTTTAAGCAAGGCGAGAATGAAATCAAGGAGGAGTTTATTGTTTGTGGAGAAACGAAGAGTTATAATGAAGGGATCTATTCCGGGAAGGGTAAATTCTTGTTGAGAACATGACCCATTACATTGGATGGGAAAATATAGGACTCCTGGAGAAACGTTGAATGTTTGCTTGAGTTTTGTTTTTCTACACAATGTAAACAAACAAGGCCATTTTACAAGCAAAGATGCTGCACTAATGCTTATGTGGATTCTCTCACTATTTTTATGAATATTTTACGCAAATTCATTAAATTGATGTTGTAACGATTATTGAGTATTATCATTGTGTATATATGATCATAAAAAAGATTATTTTTCTATTTTTCTTTTTTCTTTTTTTTTCTTTTTTTCATATTTTGGGCATTTGCATTCGGTGAATCCAGTAAATACAAGTTTGGAAGGAATTCCATTTTATCAAAGTTCGAAAATTTCTGTTGACCTGACTGGTATAGTATTTTAGTTGGTAGGCAAGTCAAAGGAGAAAAAAAATAGTACCTATATCTATCGAGTAACAGCCACCCGGTGGGCCTAACCTTTGACCTTATTTTCTACGTCAGATTAGCTTTATCTGCGCTGACTAAATTTATGATTTTCGTCCCTTAGATGTTCATTGAATAAAGTTACCCCTTCTTTTAAATTCACTGACTCATAAAAACTTCGGTATTTTAACATGCATGGCCATCCCCTCCTTCTAGGGGAGACTTTGATCTTTTTCCTAAACTATGCTTCTATCACATTTTTAGTGATGATGCTGATGAAGGCATTTTACTACTTTTCAATATTCTATTATGGTCTGAAAATTCATTGCTTCTCTTGATACTTGAAATATTCAAGTTGAGTTTTTTTTTTTTTCTTTACTTTTCTGCGATATAAACACGGGCTAAGTAATTAAAAAAAAACATAGAAAATGATATAAAATATGTGTGTATGATTAAAATTCTGATTAAAAATTACATTAGTAAAGAAACATAAAATCACGATATAAAAAGACAACCTTTCCATGAATTTATTTATGTCTGGTTCTCTTAAAAAAAATTACTTGAATAAAACAATGCCTTGGTAGAGTTAAAAATCAAAGATAGCTTTTCTCCAGACGAACTGTCCATCAGATAGTTTTCAGAATAACAGCAAAAACTTGCATATAAGTTTCTCCATCTATTATTGGGTGTCGACACGTGTTTGCAATCAATACATTGGTTGATTATTTCACAT
>NC_090735.1:158411300-158416300 GCF_036898095.1 Palaemon carinicauda | reverse complement strand
GTGACCTCGACCCTTGTCGATTCAGGCATCTCACAACCACCTCGCTGTCTGTCACCAATCTTATGTGGATCGAGTGACGCGGGGAGACTTTCTTTAAGGTAAGGAGCACTGCCATAGCTTCTAGAAAGTTTATATGAAAGGTCCTGAATAGCTTGGACCAAGTCCCCTGGACTTTTTTCCGATGAGAGTGACCTCCCCATCCCTCCTTTGAGGCGTCTGAGTGAATCGTCATCGACGGGGGAGGTGGCTGAAGAAGAACCGACTTCTTTAGATGTCTGGCTTGGGACCAAGGTCTGAGAAGAGTACGTAGCCGAGGCGGCACTGGTCTTCTCAGGTCTCTTCGCGCGTTTGATGCATACCTTCTCCAAACTCCGGTTGCATCCTTTAGCTGTGCTCTTAGCACTGGGTCTGTCACTGAAGCAAACTGGAGAGAGCCTAGTACCCTCTCCTGTTCGCGTCTTGATATCCTTTTGGAATCTAGAAGTCTCTTGACAGAGCCCGCTATCTCCTTCCTTTTCTTCATTGGGATGGAGAAACTGTGTGACAAAAGGTCCCAGTGGATTCCCAGCCACTGGAACTTTTGGGATGGAGAAAGTCGAGACTTTTTCTTGTTGATCTTGAAGCCTAGGTACTCTAGGAACTGGATCACCTGACTGGAAGCTTGTAAGCATTCGGTCTCGGATGCTGCCCACACCAGCCAGTCGTCCAGGTAGGCTACTACCTGAATTCCCTTTAGGCGTAATTGTTTGAGAGCTGCGCTCGCAAGCTTCGTGAAAATCCTTGGGGCTATGTTTAGCCCGAATGGCATGGCTCTGAAGGCGTACAGTTTCCGTTGTAGCCTGAACCCTAGGTAGGGGGAGAGTCGACGGCTGATTGGGATGTGCCAATAGGCGTCTGACAAGTCTATAGAGACTGAGTATGCCCTCTTGGGCAGTAAGGTCCTTATGTGTTGCAGTGTTAGCATCTTGAATTTGCAATTCACTATGAACTTGTTGAGTGGTGACAAGTCCAGAATGACTATGAGCTTTTCCGAGTCTTTCTTGGGAACACAAAACAGCCTCCCTTGGAATTTGATGGACTTCACCTTTCGGATCACATTTTTCTCCAACAGTTCTTGAACGTACTCCTCCAAAATGGGGGTGGAGTGTTGGAAAAACCGAAGGCATGGGGGTGGAGTGCTGTACCAGCTCCAACCCAGTCCATTCTTGAGTAGGCTTTGGGCCCAGGGATCGAAGGTCCAGCGATCCCAAAATTTCATTAGTCTCCCTCCTACCGGTATCGTTTCACTTGGACTGCCGTCCTGAGGTCTTGCCTCCCTGACCACGACCACCTCTGAATCCCCTTCCCCTTGAGGATTTGCACGAAAGGAAGAAGACTGTCCTTCGAACGTTGGGGTGAATGTGGTTGACTGACCTGGCACAGCCTGGGGTACCCACTGAAAAGTAGTCGGGGTTTGTGCCACCATCTGGGGCACTGGAGGCAAAGGCAATTGCAGTTGCTGTTGCTGTCTATAAGGCTTGGCTGGCCGAGACGGTAGCCTAGTCCTCATATTCTTCCTCTTTGGTTGAGGACCCTCATCCGGGGAAGATTTTCTTTTGATAGCCAGGCCCCACTTCTGGAGAAGGTTTCTATTCTCCACGGCGGCCTTATCAACAACCTCTTTGACCACATCAGTAGGGAAAAGGTCTTTTCCCCAAATGTTGGAGGATATTAACTTCCTTGGCTCGTGTCTCACCGAAGCCCCGGTGAACACGAACTCCCTGCAAGCTCTCCTTGCCTTGACGAAGCCATAAAGGTCCTTCGTCACTGTGGCTAGGTGAGACTTAGCCACAACCATGAACATTTCATGGACCTTAGGGTCACTTGCCATCGTCTCAAGAGTAGTCTGATGAGACATTGAGGCAGCCAGTCTTTCTTTTGTCTCGAACTCTCTTCGTAAAAGAAATTCGGACAACTTGGGGAGGTCCTCGCCGAATTGCCGTCCGGCAATATCAGCCTCCAACTTTCCCACTGAGAATGTCAGATGGACATCCTTCCAGTCCTTGTGGTCCATAGGCAGAGCCAGCGACAAGGGTTTACACTCCTCCAGGGAGGGGCAAGGCTTGCCGGCCTCGATTGCCTTTAGGACAGCCGCAAACCCTTTTTGTAAAAAGGGGAAGGCTCTATCAGAAGAGGACACAAAAGAAGGGAGCTTCTTGCTCAATGCTGCTACCTTCGAATTCGAGAAGCCCCTCTCTTTCATCGAGGATGAAAGTAGGGCTTGAGCCTTAGCATGGTCCATAATAATGACCTCTTTCGGCTCTGTCTCCTCCCTTGAAGCTGGTTCTTTTCTCAGCCGGACATAGCAGTCCGGATATGATGCCTTGCTGGGCCAGAATTCTACCTCCTCTAGGAGAACTGAACCCAGCTTATCCGAAATGACGATCTTACCAGTCGTCATTGGCATGTGCTCAGCATACCTCCATGGGTTAGCATCTGAGCATATGGGAAGGTCTTTCACATTGAGCCTTTTCCGGGGCCCATGTGATTCTGCTAGGGACTGCATACGCAGTTCCATTGCAGCCGCCTTCTCCTGATTCTCCTTCTGCATTTGTTGGATCATTCCAACAATCGAAGAGAGGGCCTGTCCCAGTTCTACTGGGAGACCAGCGGATGTTGAGGGGATGGGCTCCGGCATCTGAACCGGAGTAGCCGACACCTCGTCGACCCCATCCTCTGCGACATCCGGGGTTTGAACTTGATCCTGACCTTCTGCCAGGAGGTCTTCTTCCAAACCTTCGTCCACATCAGACATCCTGTCACACAACTGGATGTCTTGCATCGAATCTGCGACTTCCTCGTCCACCTGGACTAGGTCTTGGGGGATCTCCTCTTGAGGCTGGGGAATCACTGCTTCAGCTGATGCCTGGGGAAAAAGATACGCCCTCATCTTCTCACTAGGAAGATAAGGGCCAGAGGTGTTCTTCTTGAAGCCCCTTACCCAAGTACGGAGCTTTTCCCTAGCTATATCCCTTGATTCCGCCGTTCTAGGGGAATCAAAAGCCTCAGTAATCAGGTTAGTGCATACAGTACATACCTGAGGGTCCCAATACTGGAGATCATCCTTGGAGACAGCGCATGCTGCGTGTCTCCTACAACACTCATGTCCGCAGAGGTTCCTGCTACGGACATTGCAGAAAACATTTCCGCACTTCGGAGGGTCCTCCTGTAAAGAGAAAAAATTTCCATGAGTATCAAGTGAACTATGTATCACTAGATATGCATAGTATAGCATAACAATTCATAAAGGAAAGACACACACTTGTGTTTCCCTCACAACCCATTGTTGCAGCTTTCCAGATAATAAAATCAAAATTGGTTTATCTCTACTAGAGTAACCAATGCAAGGTTTCCAGAGGAAACAGGTGGAGCTCACACCTAGGCAATGATTTTAAAATCCTGGATAATAGACGGGGAAGAACTCTGCTTCCTGTCTGAGGGCAACAGCAAAGGGCTGTGCAAGAAAACACAATAGTGTTAGAAGATACAGTGCTGTACCTAAACTTTTACTATAGTTTTCTTCTTACTGTATATGCTATACAGAAGAATACTAGTACAGTATAGGAGGATGTGTGCCGGCCTGCCTTTGCCGGCCGGCACACACCACAATTAGCTTTAAAGTATACTACTTAACAGCTATAGGGCGGCAGCCTTCTGGTTCAAATGCCTGTGCCGGCGGCAGTAGCTGCCGGCCAGCAACAGCCAGTGTTGGCCGGCAATGACTGCCGGCCAGTAACTACACAAGGTAGTACCTAGCTGCCGGCCACACTCTTGGTGACCGGCAGACAAGGACTGACATAAGCCGGCCGGCAAAGGTACAAGACCGATGCCAGCCGGCAGCAAAAGAACCAGAAGACTACACCTGCCCGGCTGTCTGCCTCATAGGCCGGCAGCCGGGACAGGTACAGCACTAGAAGAAAATAGAATGGATGCCGGGATAAGAGTGTACACGACCCCCCAAGCCCGGCAACCGAAAGAGTGCATATAAGGAAGGGGAGAAACTTAATTCAGGCTTCCTTGACCAATGCCGTCCGGCTCTGTCGGCAGGCATGGATGAGGGACCAAGAGAGGTCCGGGCAGCACTCGAAAACATAAGACCCTTGCCGGCCAGCATCTCAGCCGGCCGGCAATGGCCTTAGTCAATTCCACATCCCAACCTATACTAGGTCCAGAAGTAGAAATGACGTACAGTACAGTAATACCCCTGCCGGCCAGCTCTGCCGGCCGGCAAGGTACAGTACAGTAATGGCAAGGCCATTACGGAGATAGAGGGGGAAGGGACAAAAGGGTCCTGCCAACCTTGCTTTAGTGACAGATCACCCGCAGCCAAGAACTCTGTCTTAGCCTAAGGGAGATCTAAGGGAAAGGGCCAGCAATACTTGCCAGCTTCCAAAGCACCAAAGCAAGGAAGGCGTTGCTATTCCCAAGGGAAGATTTTATCCTCCCCAAGAACAGCAACAGGACTTAGTCTGGTCGATCACAAAAGGAGGAACCTTCGATAGTGACCTAAGGGAGCTAAGCTCCCTTTATAAGTGTTAGGTCAGCGAGGGGAACTCTGCCCCAAGCCAGACAACACGGACTCAGACTAAAAAACTCTGTTGTTCTGTCCCTCTTTGAACCAGACTTTGCTGGAACAGGAAGGTACAGTAACACCCTAGTATAGTTTTATCGAAAATAAATTCGGAAAAAACCACTTAGGGATAAGCCCAAGGCTTAAACAGAGGGAAAGGGATTGCATACCTTCTCCGAAGAAAAGAAAGCAACCGGGGAGAATAATAAAGTATACTAAGGCTCCATAAGCAATTAACCTAGGCACCAAGAGAATCGATTACCTAATTCACCGAAACTCTCACGTATACAATCTTGGAAATATTCCACACAGTCTAAAATGTATAAAATATAGCCTAAAGCTTTAATAAACTTTTAATTACACTCGGAAAAACCAAAATCATGCATTAAGT
>NC_090735.1:158381300-158396300 GCF_036898095.1 Palaemon carinicauda | reverse complement strand
AATAAGTTCACGTTTGATGTTTAGTGTATAATTCTTGAAATATGAAATTATTCAATTATTTTTCCCAACATAGTCTTACTAGCGTTAACGTTTAGATGATAATTTACTAAAAATATTGTTTATAAAAAAAAAAAATCCTATATCCTACAAACATGTCCTGAATAAAGGGGAAACCATCTCAGATGGTGAAGATGTTCGTTCTTATACATTATGTATTCTATGTGATAATATATTCACAAAAGAGACACTGCCGCTGGGAGGCCTTAAGGCCTGGGAATAATCATAATATTTAAGGAAAAGTCATTGGCAGCAGTTTCTGTCCAAAGGATCTGAAGCCTATTTTTCGGTGATATTGATTTTATATTAAGGTCATTTTGTTAAACCTAAAAAATTTAAACGACAGTATATGGAAATTTCATTTCATAAAAATACGAAACAATACTCAGAAAATATCAAAGGAAAATTAATTTGTTCATACATACCATTTGCATGATACATCGAATTAAATCTTTTATTTGTTATTTTGCCTAAATATTTGAAACTTTTTGCTGAAAACATCTTACTCGTGAAATTAGTTCTAATTTCTATCAAGTATGGTTTAGATTACAAGTTTTATCTCCTATTTTCATCGAATAGAGATAAACAGTAAACCTGGTGTATAAGAGTTACCATATCAAGCTTATAAATCTTATCTCTATAGTATTTGAAGCCTTAAAAGCTTTCAATTGAGAAATAAAGATTTCATTGGACAATTGAAATGATAAGATAATAACTACATTTCGTAAAAACAATTCATTCGATAAGAGCCAAACTCGGTAACTGCGTATAATACTGGACCATTCAGTCATATAAGCATATAAGTAACAGAACTTTAGCAGAAGTAAATAAACATCTTAAAATTCATAATTATCTTCAACCATCAGAGAGACTATCTTACTCACATATTTAGTACTTCGGATAACACAATATTGCAGTATACAGTTCTAGTGACCTGTTGCCACAAGTTATTTTCTTTGATTAGACTGACACAAGCAATGCATTTTGTGAGTTAAAAATATGATAGCATTTTATTAGAAGAAATAAATATATTTAGGGGTATATTATAAGGCATCTCGAGTAATAGTTTGCAGGATCGTGCAGCTCTAAGACATTTGAACGCTTTTAAGGAGCTAATAATAAAGATAAGGAGTTAAACATTACGAGACCAGATAAATCTAATACGTTAGTCTCTATGAATAAGATAGAACTAGCATAACAAAATGGTAGAACTACTTCCAGATAGAGAAACCTAGGAATAAACAGTAAACTTGGTGTATAAGAGTTACCATATTAAGCTTATAAATCTTATCTCTATAGTATTTGAAGCCTTAAAAGCTTTCAATTGAGAAATAAAGATTTCATTGGACAATTGAAATGATAAGATAATAACTACATTTCGTAAAAACAATTCATTCGATAAGAGCCAAACTCGGTAACTGCGTATAATACTGGACCATTCAATTATATAAGCATATCAGTAACAGAACTTCAGCAAAAGTAAATAAACATCTTAAAATTCATAATTATCTTCAACCATCAGAGAGACTATCTTACTCACATATTTAGTACTTCGGATAACAAAATATTGCAGTATACAGTTCTAGTGACCTGTTGCCACCAGTTATTTTCTTTGATTAGACTGACACAAGCAATGCATTTTGTGAGTTAAAAATATGATAGCATTTTATTAGAAGAAATAAATATATTTAGGGGTATATTATAAGGCATCTCGAGTAATAGTTTGCAGGATCGTGCTGCTCTAAGACATTTGAACGCTTTTAAGGAGCTAATAATAAAGATAAGGAGTTAAACATTACGAGACCAGATAAATCTAATACGTTAGTCTCTATAAATAAGATAGAACTAGCATAACAAAATAGTAGAACTACTTCCAGATAGAGAAACCTAGGAATAAATAAGAAATGGCCCGTTTTGTAAAACATTCCCCGTTCAACAGACATATCAAAAGTATTTAAAATGATTATAAATATTTATTGCCAAATTGAGCGCAAAGTATTAGATAATGATTAGAGAAGTATTGATTTAAAAGATCCGTAAAGTAACGTTGGGCGAAATCTAACCGAAGCCCTTTGCGTCAATATGCGTAAGAGGAGATGGAGATGATGATGCTATATATATATATATATATATATATATATATATATATATATATATATATATATATATATATATATATATATATATATATATATATATATATATATATATATATATATATATGTGTGTGTGTGTGTGTGTGTGTGTGTGTGTGTGTGTGTGTCTGTGTGTGTGCGTGCGTGTGTTTTTGTGTCTGTGTGTATGTGTGTTTTTGTGTTAGTGTGTTTTCATTTATTGCAAAGGATGATTGCTGCATTGTCGGTTAAGTATCTATATATCAAAAAGAAAAAAATATTAGGACATGCATTAATTTGCTTAATTTCAGATCCATTAGCAAAAATTCTCACTGGATTAATTTTCCAATTGCTCTATATAAGCTTAGGATTCAATGCTATTCCCACATAACCCGAGATTGTCTATTTATGCGTAAATGTATTATTGCAAAAGCACTTATTATTCAGATTTCATAATCCGTTCGCTGACGAGATACAACCGAGCGGACCTGATAAGATTAACCATTGAATAAGATTAATGAAGGGTTCGTTATACAATGAATGCACAAGTTTTTTTTTTTCACTGAGTGTAGAAGGGGAATGTATTCTGGAATATCTCTTTGTCATGAAAAATTTTAAAAGGAGAGATTTCAATTGTGATTTACTTTGTATTCTTGCTACATCTGACTTAAATTGCGCAACAATTATTTTGTATAAGAATTAACAAGCGTTTTTTTTTTTTAATTTTTTTTTTTTTTTTTTTTTTTTGTAATAATATATTGTTTTCAAAGAACTTAACTTGGTAAAATAGGAATTTGCATATATAGCACATAGCCTGAAATCTATGTTAAGATGCGAGAACTGCTGAATAAAACTTGGTAAAATGTAGTTTATTGGTAGCGTTATTTTTTAAAATCAACTATTGCCCATTTAAACTGGTACCTCTCCATATAAGTCATGAAGTGGTAGATAATGACAAATTGTTTACATGATAGAGAATAATTACATGAAGTAGGGGATTTTCTTTGGATGGAGGAAAGATAAAAACAGCTTCTCAACAAGCTGAAACATGATCTCATGATTCAATATATGTGATAGATTAAAGTCATGACTGATGGAGTAGATTTGGAAGTGACTTTGGTAAGCATTAAAATATGTTATATATTATTGTTAACAATATCCGATATAAAACTGACGACTAATCATTTAGAGAGTTAACTATATTGTAGTGCAAAGATATGGCTTCATGAAGATCCCTTTAATAATAATTTGGGTGCCATTCAAGATAAAAGACTTTATTTTGAGGGATATGTATTAAACTTAGTAATATTTACTAAATGAGTTTCAAAATTAGCCCATAACTCCCTAGCAACAATAATTTAGGACAATCATAATACGATATCCCAGTTCGAATTAGCAATATCATCAAATGATTTTGAAAAGATGTTACCCTTTCAACATAAACATGTCACCTCATATACAAAATAAATATACATTTCTCTTCTGAACGAGTGTAAAGTCACATTAAATATCAATGCCTTTTATTCGTTGGAATATTTGTTGGAGCAATCTAAAATATTCCCTCACAATCTCCTGATCTGGTAAAAAGTTACCACAAGGGTAACTCATTTCACCATAAAAAATGTGATGATTGAGATTGGCAGGGCCAAATAGAGTTCGGCTCGTCCTATCAAAGGCGAGGGAAATAAAAGAACGAGATTTGACGTGTCTGGTTGATGTTACCTGAATTCCAACCCAAATGGAAATGGAAATGAGTCAGTACGAAAGAAACAACTAGAACAATTGCAATTTTACCAGAGGTATTTTGTTAACCTTTTTTTTTTCTTTCTTTTTTTTAACGTTCATAATGTAATAAAACTATTCAATTACAAACGTTCAGTAAAGGAATGATTCCAGTTTCCAGCTACCGTAATCAGTATTTTTACAAGTCTAGCCATTCTTATCACAAAATGCAAACATACACTAGTAAGTTACCAGATGTGTGTGTTTCCTTACGCAAAATACACACAAACAAAAACATGTGCATTCAAATTTAAACTCATCTATGGTTCGTTGAAAGAAATTGATTACAAGAAATGTTTGACAGTCCTTGATATTTCGTGAATCTCAGAAGGATATAAAAAAGTCCGATTTAATGTTTCCTAATCTTTTTTTTTTATTCTATTTTTTTTTTTATTTATCTAAGTGTAACTGAAAGTTAGAGCCTTATAATTAAGGTAGGTGATAGAACAAAGAGGGTTGGATTTGTATATCCTAAGAAACATCGAAATTAAAAGTTTCTTAAATGTGTATCTTTATACCTGACAATTATAGGATTTGCTGTGACTCATGCATCAGAGTAGGTATAAATATAAATTTCTATCAGTAGTCTAACAAGTAACGCAGCGAAGCTGAAAATTCATCCTTTCAAATAAAAGATTCCTTTTGCAAATTCTTTAAGAGATTTTATATACCATCCGATTTTTTAAATCAGTAGATTTATGAGATAATACCGAAAGAAAGGCATCGATTAATAACCTTTGTATATTGTGAAAAAGTTCAAGATAATTATAAGAAAGATAAAGGATAATTGTTCGATCCATCTTTTTTTTTTATCTGCGAAGGTCACGTCGGAATGAAAAATTATGAGACATATTTCAGCTTTCAAATCCCAATTTAAATTCTGTTTTAAATTACACGAATTTAAGAATAAATTTTCTCATACTACTCTTGCGATAAAACATATCAAAATAAAAATAAAAGAATGTGTTTAATTTTTGCGTGCGCGTATGTTTGTATATTTGTCTTTGCATTTTAATAGTTGAAATTTGGAGACCTAGAGCTCTAATTATTCCATGTAAGTAAATTTTATAGTATAATAACAAGCGAGTTATTATAGCATCTCAATTACTTGATTAACGTGAAAAACTGAACATAGTAAAGTGAATCATAAAATAGCTAAATGTTACTAAGGGATTTCATTTATATTAATTTCGATCAACTTTTTTTTTATATTAGTTATAATTAGGTTTTAATTAGCATTAAAAGTAAACGTGAATTGTAAAATGTATGAGAAACTATCAATATTACATAAAAAATATAAGGTAATATTAATATTGTTCGTCCAGGTTGTAAAAAATGTCGTTCTGGATTCATTTCTTATATATCTTGAACATGCTTCTGCTACACTATCCCTTAGATAAAAATGGCACTAGATGATATAAAAAAGGTAGTTTACGATCATGAATACATCATAAGAAGAGAGAGAGAGAGAGAGAGAGAGAGAGAGAGAGAGAGAGAGAGAGAGAGAGAGAGAGAGAGAGAGAGAGAGAAATTGGTGTACATATATCAAAAATGTATTTTTAGAAAAGTTTTCACCAAAATTAAAAGATTTATCCTATTCCTGTATATATGTGTGTTTTATGTCAAGGTAAATGAACTCAATATTCATGAGTATTCCACAAAAACCTATGTGTCAGTATGCTTTGCTATGGTTGCATTTTGGTAACAAAAGGAGTAGTTAGTTGCCAGTAAGCGGTCGAGTTGACATGTCCCTCACTTGAGAGGGTAGTTCTGTATAGTGTACTTATGAACAAACCTTTTCTAATGCATGAAGAAAACCCATATGCTGACGTCTCATTATCCATCTGCACGGGTCATATTGGCGTCAGGTGTAAAAAATATGTCTGTCTGTGTATGCTGCGAATAAAGTTGTTCTTTGAGCCGGTGAAATAAAAGTTCAAGATGCCGAGATACACAAGGACTAACATATCAGACACGGTTGCTGTTGAAGATGAGAATGAAGGAGCAGTGGGATATAGCATTCCCGATGAAGAATATAGACAGGAAATTAGAACGCAAGAATTGGAAAATAAGTTAGAACAGTAGGAAGAGTTAATTAACAGATTAGTGGTGGAACGAAAACTGGAGCGGTGTGCAACCACAGCATATCAATTTGCAGATAGAAAGTCATGAGACAGTAAGAGCGTGTGTTAGCTCGGAGAGACATTCAAGTAGGGTAACAGCTGTACCTGAGAGAGGAGAAGTGTTATCTCCCCGACCCTTACAAGCATATTTGTGACCCCGTGTCGCCCTCTTATGGAAGGATCCAAGGCAGTTGTTAAACCTCATTACAACTGGGCCCATATGATATTAGAGGGGTTGACAGAAATTAAAGAAAACAGAGCTGATATAACGATAGGTAATTTTTCAAACAAAAGAGTTGTTTAAGGAAGTGATTCTGTGCGTGAAATAGAGTTATGTGAAATTGCTTATAATAGGATCCTGGGAGCCACAACTCCAGCCCGCACACACGAAGGCACTCAGAATTTAATTATGCAAGAGCAAAAATTAATTCCGTCAGAATATTACCCTGTATTAAGTGACATTGTCAATAATTATTCTGGTGTAATTGCAATCGGAGAGGTGCCACCCAGGGGATTGATCAATTTCCTTTTAGCATTGAAATTGGGCAGGCAGAGCCGATCAGGACAAGGCCTTATAAGATACCCGTTCATTTCAAGGGAGAGATAGAGAGAGAAATTTAATTACTCAAGGGAACAAAGGATTATAATCGAGGAGAGAAAATCCCCCGGGGCTTTTCGAATTATAGCTGTTAGGAAAAAGGATGGCTTGGGAAAGTCGTGTGTTGATTATAGGAAATTGAATGCAGTCACTAAGGATAATGCATTTCCATTGCCCTCGATCGAAGAGTTGCTTGAAAAAGTACGGGATAGCAAATATTTTACAAATGTTGATTTAAAATCTGGATACTATCAAATACCCATTCTGGAAGACAGTAAATGTAAAACGGCATTTATAGCTAACGATTAATTATTTCAGTTCAATTTTCTTCCCTTCCGGTGTTGAAAATCCTCCAAGTCATTTTTCTAGAGTAATGAGGGTCGTTTTTTCGCCCTTAATTGGCCATAATGTTCCTGCTTATTTAGATGATACCATAATTACAAGGAAAACGGCTGAAGAACCTAATAATAATATTCGTAAAGTTTTAGAAGCATTGTGACGTAATGGTATGGAAATTAATTTGTCAAAGTGCAAATTTTTTTCTGTGAAAAGGTCAAGTTTTTAGGTCACATAATAACCCCAGAAAGTATCCAACCACGCCCCAGTAAAGTAGTGGTTATTAGAGATTTCCCCAGGCCACGTAACTAAGGAAGTAGC
Source organism: Palaemon carinicauda (assembly GCF_036898095.1). Lineage (NCBI taxonomy): Eukaryota > Metazoa > Arthropoda > Malacostraca > Decapoda > Palaemonidae > Palaemon > Palaemon carinicauda. The sequence continues at coordinate 158,388,969 of NC_090735.1, read as the reverse complement.
TGGGTTCCTAGGGCTTGCTGGTTATTACCGTAAATTCATAAGAGGTTTTTGAGAGATAGAAAGACTCTTAGATGCTTTAAAGGAACAAAAAGTTATAAATTAGGAAGGGGAGGAAGAGAGGGCCTTTAACCATTTGAAATCTGCCTTAACTAGCAATGAATTACTCACATATCCTAGATTTGATCGCCCATTTTTGGTGCCAACAGATGCAAGTAGCGTAGCTATTGTTGGCGTAGTTTCACAAAGAGATGATAAAGGCAGAGGGAGACCCGTTTGTTTTGCTTCCCGGGCGTTAAAGGGGACAGAAAAGTATTGTAGTACATTCAATTGAGAGGCTTTGGCTATTATTTGGGTTCCAGAGAGGCATCGGTTCTTTTTATTAGGTCAGTCGATTGAGTTGCAAAGTGATCATCTCCCCTTACGTGATTTGTATTATAAAAATGATTTGACCTCTCGTCAAGCGAGATGGATTGAGAGATTATTAGTTTAATGTAGAGGGTTTTCATCACATAGAACGTAAAGTTAACAAGGTAGCTGATGCTCTCTCTGGAGGTGCAGTGATAGGAGCAAGAACTATGGCACAAAAGAGGAACGAAAAACGTAACCAAAATATTGAAGACCCCATCAAAATAAACAAAATAGAGAATGGGATGGGAGTTTTCGCAATGCGCATGCACTAGATGGACAGAGAGAGAGAGAGAGAGAGAGAGAGAGAGGAGAGAGAGAGAGAGGAGAGAGAGAGAGAGAGAGAGAGAGAGAGAGAGAGAGGGGGGGGGGGGAATATATGTGGGTGACCGAGGACATGACCAGGGTGTCCAGAATGAATGCCCTGATGATGCAGGTTTGATTGACTTGGGAGGTTGGGACATAAAGAAGTCCGAGAGGGACGGAAAAAAGAGGAATGGATGAAAAGTGTGCAAGCAGTGATTAATCCCTAAATGCCCTGCATACGGACTTGCATGTACAATGTGGATAGAGGGTTATAAACACTGAGTTATATACATTGTTCATCAGTTATTCTTAATATGTTTTATGTTTATTTGAGTTATATACATTGTTCATCATTTATTCTAAATAAGTTTTATGTTCATTTCAGATTGACCGTGGTCATTGTTCAATAATAAAGACATTTGAATAAATGGACCAAGCTCTTATTTATGACCACGGCCAGAGATGGATTCAGGATAGCAAATATTGTGAATGACTGAATCCTAAGAACTAATCCAAATGTCAGCAGTAGGATGTCCAATACCAGGCTGTGATTACGTCACGGACGACCTTGAGGCCGCCATCGTAGCTGCACTCATAACTGCTTACTGCACCACACATGCTCCTGGACAAGCTGCCAAAGTAGAAAGAGTTAAAAGACCCACAATATCGACAGTGGGAACAAGTGAAGAATGGGCATATTTTCAATCACTATGGTCTGACTATGTAGTCGCAACTAACATTGAGGGCCGTGATCGTGTGGTACAGCTTCTAGAATGCTGCAAAGAACAACTTCGAAAAGACTTAACACGATCAGCTTGTGGCAGTCTTACTAACAAGGCTGAAGTAGAAGTGATGGGAGCAATAAAAAAACTGGCAGTTCGAGAGGAAAACATCATGGTTGCTCGAGTGACTCTACACAACATGCGTCAAGACCATGATGAGCCTGTACGACGTTTCTGCGCACGACTTATAGGACAGGCTAGTGTTTGCAAATTCCTGATAAAATGTCCAGGATGCAACGTTGATGTAAATTATACTGACACAATAGTGAGAGACGTATTAGCACGTGGCATATGTGACCCTGAAATACAATTAGATCTATTTGGTGATAAGAATCAGGACATGTCATTGAAAGAAGTTGCACAGTTTGTTGAAGCTAAAGAATCTGGTAAACGATCTGCCTCCCGACTATTAGACTCTCATGAGGTCCAAGCAGCGGCCAGTAGTTCATACAGAAAGGCAAAACAAACCGCTGTCAAAGATAAAAACGAAGTTTGCTCATACTGTGGCAAGAAAGGACATGGTAAAAACACTCCTGCGCGTGCAAGAAAATCAGAATGTCTAGCTTACGGTCATAGATGTGAACACTGCAACCGAGAAAATCACTTCGAGAGTGTTTGCCGTAGTAAGGGCAAACCAAAAGTGAAACCCAGTGCTTACAATGCCAATGACTACGAGAATGCGGTGTTCAACACCTTGTGCAGCGTATCATCAATCTCTAAACGACACACCAACACGACACTGGCTTTGGACCACCATCTGTATGACAACTTATCTGATACTTGGATAAAGAGACCTTCCAAATCTCAACCTTTCATAAATCTGACAATCAGAACGTCACCTAAGGATTACGAAGCCTTTGGTTTCCACCTTAAAGCTGGTACACATGGTGTTCGTATATCTGCAATGGCAGACACTGGATGCCAAAGCTGTCTCGCAGGTATCAAGGTCATCCACAAACTTAGCCTCAAGCAAAGTGACCTCATTCCTGTAACTATGAAAATGCGCGCTGCAAATAACAGAGGCATTAAAATCCTCGGTGCCACAATCCTTTGTATATCAGGAACAGATGAGCAGGGGAACCTTGTTGAAACTAGACAAATGACATATGTCACCGACAACTCGGATAAGCTCTTCATCAGTAGGGAAGCCTGCATCGCCCTTGGCATGATATCGGATAGTTTTCCGACCATTGGTGAAATCTATGACACACAATCGGAAACTCCGGATGCCACCAACAATGGAGTAGGAAGCGTTAGTGGACTAGCCAATCAGTGTGACTGCCCAAAACATCAACTACCACCTCCGCCGCCTACAGAATTACCGTTCAGTGCAACCGAGTCTAACCAGTCTAAACTGAAGGACTACCTCTTGAAGTACTACGAGTCAAGTACATTCAACGTATGTGACCACAAACCGTTACCACTAATGGATGGACCCCCCAATGAAGCTGATGATCGATCCGAATGCTGATCCTGTTGCTCGTCACACACCAGTGCCAGTGCCGTTACACTGGCAAGAGAAAGTTAAAGCTGGACTTGACCAGGACGTCCGCCTTGGTGTCCTTAAACCTGTCCCAATCGGAGAACCAGTAACTTGGTGCCATCGGATGGTTGTATGTGCTAAGAAAAATGGTACACCTCGACGAACAGTTGATTTTCAGCCTCTCAATGTGCACGCTAAGAGAGAAACGCATCATACGCCTTCTCCATTTCACCAAGCAAGGTCAGTACCACAAGGAAAAAAGAAAACCGTCTTTGTGCCTGGAAAGGATTCCACAGTGTACCGATTCAGGAATCTGACCATCACTTAACTACGTTTATCACTCCTTGGGGACGCTATCATTATAAAACAGCCCCTCAAGGGTATATTGCTTCTGGCGACGGATATACTCGACGGTATGATGAAATAGTTGCCGAGATACCCAACAAAACTAAATGTGTCGACGATGTTCTTCTTTGGTCTGACTCAATAGAGGAGAGTTTTTTCCAAGCTGTACAATGGCTCGACATATGTGGAAGACACGGCATAACACTCAACCCTGACAAATTTCGTTTTGCAGAAGACACAGCTGAATTTGCTGGATTTGAAATAACCCCAGACACAGTTCGCCCATGTGCAAGATATCTTTGTGCAATTATGGACTTTCCAACCCTAAGAAATATCACCGATGTCAGATCTTGGTTTGGTTTAGTAAACCAAGTATCGTATGCTTTCAGCACGACCGACAAAATGTTACCATTCAGACAGTTATTGAAACTAGGAACACCATTCACCTGGAATGACAATATTAATGCACTCTTCGAGGAGTCTAAAACTGCCATTATCAACGAAATTGAAGAAGGCGTGCGAATCTTTGACAAGACGAAACCTACCTGTCTTGCCACCGATTGGTCAAAATCAGGATTTGGATTCTGGCTGTTCCAAAAACATTGCGACTGTCCAGACTACCGACCGTTTTGTTGTCTCACTGGTTGGAAGATCACAATTGTCGGAACTAGGTTCACATATGCAGCTGAGTCTCGATATTCACCAGTTGAAGGTGAAGCGTTGGCAGTCGTCGATGCTCTTGATAAGGCAAGATACTTTGTTCTTGGCTGTGAAGATCTTGTGGTCGTAGTTGACCATAAACACTTATTGAAAATATTTGGTGACAGATCATTGGAGGACATTTCAAATTCACGTCTCAGAAACTTGAAGTAAAAGTCCCTCCGCTATTGATTTCGCATGATTCATATGCCAGGGGTCAAGCATTTCGCTGCAGATGGAGTATCGCGCCACCCAACTGGAAAATCTGAAAAGCTATCCCTTCAAGATGACATTGCATCAGTTGACAGTGTACCTTCAATGAGAAATGTTCCCCTACATAAATTGCCATCAGCATATTCTGTTTTCGCTGACAATGATGTTGATACTTGTATCACCGCATCAGCAGTATGCTCACTTGACTCACTTAACGTGAGAGCAGTCACCTGGGACAGAGTTCGCACTGCCACAAGTAGTGACGATAACATGCATGAACTGCTCAGCCTTATAGAATGTGGAGTACCAGAGTCTCGCCAAGAGTTTCCTGTACATCTTCGAGAGTATTTTCAATTCCACGAGCATCTCGACACTGTTGATGGTGTGATGCTATACAAGGAGTGTATAGTTATTCCTCCAGCCCTTCGTCAGGAAATTCTCACATCTCTTCATTCAGCATATCAAGGAATTACCTCTATGGTATCGCGAGCAGAGTCATCTGTGTTTTGGCCAGGGATAACACCCGCTATAACAGCACTTCGAGCTGGATGCAACCACTGCAATCGCATCGCGCCTTCGAATCCTAGTGCTCCACCTACACCCCTTATATCTCCTGACTACCCGTTCCAATGTGTTTGTGTAGATTACTTTCATTACCGAGGAGTTGGATATTCAGTTATAGTTGATCGATACTAGAATTGGCCCATAGTTGAACGATCTTCAAACGGTGCAGAGGGTCTTATAACTTCACTACGCCGAACATTTGTGACATTTGGGATTCCGGATGAATTGACATCTGATGGTGGACCTGAATTTACAGCGACAGCAACTATGCAGTTTTTAAAGGACTGGGGAGTCCATCACCGCCTTTCCTCTGTGGCCTTCCCACCTAGTAATTGCAGAGCTGAAATAGGCATCAAAACTGTCAAGCGTCTTATAGCGGACAACACGGGCAGTAACGGTGATCTCAACACTGATGAATTCCAACGTGCGATGCTCCAATACAGGAACACACCTGACAGAGATACCAAGTTATCTCCTGCAATATGTGTATTTGGTCGTCCCATCAGAGACTTCATACCTGTCCCGACCGGCAGGTACCGTCCCCACGACACGTGGAAGGAAACACCCGATGCAAGAGAGGAGGCCCAAAGACATCGACACCTTAAACAGGGAGAGCGCTTGTCAGAGCACACTAAGAGACTACCCCCACTGTCCGTAGGTGACCGGGTTCGCATCCAAAATCAAACAGGAAATCACCTCATGAAATGGGACGAAACTGCTGTCATCATAGAAGTCCGCCAATTCCACCAATACGTCGTCAGAGTTCATGGCTCTGGTAAGGTCACGCTAAGAAACCGGAAGTTTTTGAGACAATACATGCCTGTCAGGAGTATTCCAGAAGTCCGTAAAGTTAGAGATGACTATAATCGGAATCAGATTGTACCTATTGCCAATCCTTCGACCACTAAAACGTCTGCGACCATTGCGAAGGACACCATTCTAGCAACCCAAAATCTGGACACACCTGGTACTCTTCCATTGACCACTTTGCCGTTACCAAGTGGTACTACCCCTAACATTCATTTTGATGTTGCTGCTCCGGAATGCTATCCCAACGACCTCGGTAACACTGCGAATCATCAAGCAGAGATTCCGCCACCCAATGTTTTGACATCAGTTTTTAACCGACCTCCACGAGAGACATTTTAAAAGGGCGTTTAAAAACTTGGGGGGAGATAGAGGGTTATAAACATTGAGTTATATACATTGTTCATCATTTATTCCTAATATGTTTTATGTTCATTTGAGTTATATACATTGTTCATCATTTATTCTAAATATGTTTTATGTTCATTTCAAATTGACCGTGGTCATTGTTCAATAATAAAGACATTTGAATAAATGGACCAAGCTCTTATTTAGTGGATGGATTGTTTAATTAAAGAGGGAGGAAGAACTACCCGTGCAAAAAATTCCCCTACCCTCTTCTGGTAGGCACTATATAAATAATCATTTTCAATAAAAAAATTTTCACGAGGCACATTCAGAAATGACGGATAACTCTCACTCTCAGATTCCCATTTAATAGAACAATAAGGAGATCCCATAAATCCTTCTTTTGGATAGGAATGAAAAAATCTATCGAGAATTATATAAAAGTTCGTCATACTTGTAACTGTTCAAAGAACATAAAAACACTGTGCCGGAAGCCAGAAAGTGGACTGTGATTCATATTGGATTTCATAGAGTGTGTATGGATGTAGTAGGACCATTACCTACTGGGTTAACACAACATAAGTATATATGTGTATTTGTGGATGCATTTACTCGGTACACTCATACTTACGCATGTTGGATAAATCTGCAAATTCATGAGCCTAGGCGCTGTGCTTTCCCATTACTAGGTTTGGTTGCCCACAATTTTTGGTAAGGGATAATGGTCTTGAGTTCATAAATAAGGTGGTGAAATCGGTCACGGACTTGATGAAAATGTAACACTCTTCAGTGACCGCACATAGGCCTTCAGCAAATGGCTTAGTAAAATCACATAATAGGGAAGTAGTGTGAATTTTGTGTCACTTAGTGGCTGATGACTCCCTTCATCGGCAGGTCATGCTTCCTACAGCTGAGTTAGCTTTGAACATTGCGTATAATGCTTCGCTCGGGGACACGCCTTTCTTTTTAGTGTATGGAGAGGATCCTGTGTTACCATATACCGTACTCACTAATTGGTAACAATTGCCAAATTATTGAACTGAGCTATACCGTGTATATTTATAAAATCTATTGAGGAGAGTGATAAACACAACTAAAAGGATTTTGAAAAGAGCTAATGAAAATCACAGCTCAAAGTATGATGGTCGATTCAAAACCACACCGGTTAAAGTATTTGTGGCGATCGTGTGTATTTGAAACGATTACAACCTAAGAAACACAAACTAGAGCCAGCGTATTTGGGTCCGTACCGAGTAAAAATTTTTAAGTCTAACACAGTTGTGATATAAAGCATTGCTAATGGCGTTAGTGCCTGAGCATCATCAGACACACATACATGTGGTACATGAAGAGGTAGTTTTTAAAATTGTTCCTCCTTACCCCTGCATATGTGACATCCCTCGAATTGATGAGTAGATTTTTTTTTCTTTTGCTGTTGTTGTTTGAACATACCTCTTTTCTTCTTTTGACATGTTTTAAATAAACTGTATGATAAAAATGGGTTATGTTGATGCTAGATTTATACGTAAAATGTTGTGGTAAATTTTTTACTGAGTGTGGAAATACTTATAACATTGCTGAGTGAACCTAAAAAGAATCAGAGGTTAAATAGGTCAAGTGAGATCCGTCAGGCGGATGCTGTATTATTCATGTATTTATAGGATTCTGCTTGCTGGGGCCAGGGCATTTCCCGAATGGCAAGTGGCTGCGGGATTTA
>NC_090735.1:158362821-158368300 GCF_036898095.1 Palaemon carinicauda | reverse complement strand
ACTCATTCTTGGCGAGAAACGTAGGATCCGGAAACAGGTTCAGTTCTCCCCCATCCAGAAACTGAACACGACCTGCCTCTCTCGAGAGGGCTACAATCTCACTAACCCTGGCCCCGGACGCGAGTGGAAATAGGAAAATAACTTTTTGTGTCAAATCCTTTAACGCACACTCTTCATTGCTCAACAGAGAAGCGAAATGAAGAACTTGTCTAAAGACCATGAAATGGGCTTTGGAGGTGCTGAAGGTCTGAGCCTAGCGCAGGCTTTCGGGACTTTATTAAAGATCTCGTTACCTAGGTCGACCTGGAAGGCATATAGAATGGGTCTTGTCAAAGCAGACTTACACGCTGAAATCTTGTTAGCTGCCAATCCTTGACCATGGAGGTGGAGAAGAAAGATAAGCAGAAGTCTGTCAAGATCTCCTGCAGATTCTTCGCCTTGACAGAAGGCCACCCATTTTCTCCAAGATGACTCATATTGCCTTCTAGTAGATTTGCACTTATATTCCTCAAGGAAGTCTATGCTGGCTTTTGAAATCCCGAAACGCTTTCTCACCGCTAGGGAGAGAAAATCATGAGCTGCAGGGTCCGGGTTTTCTGTAATGAAGCGCAGACAGTTGACTTCTGGACTCGCTGGGTCAGAACTGGATCTGGTAGCGGTACAAACTTCAGCTACAGTTCCAATGCCAGGGGGAACCACACGGTGTTCGGCCACTTGTGGGCCACTATTGCCGCTACCCCTTGAAAGATCTCAGTTTGTTGAGGACCCTCAACAGAAGGTTGTGAGGAGGGAACAGATAAATCTTGGACCATCTGTTCCGGTCGAGGGACATCGCGTCCACTGCTTCCGCTAAGGGGTCCTCGTACGGGGCATGTACAGGGGCAACTTCTTGTTGTCTTTCGTCGCAAAGAGGTCTATCTGCAGTTCTGGGACTTGATTCAGAATGAAGGAGAATGATCCTGCGTCTAAGGACCATTCCGACTCTATCGGTGTGAACCTGGATAGAGCGTCCGCCGTCACATTGCGGACTCCTTGAAGGTGAACTGCCGACAGGTACCACTTCTTCTTTTCCGTCAATCGGAAGATGGCCAACATCACCTGGTTGAGAGGTGGTGACCTCGATCCTTGTCGATTCAAGTATCTCACAACTACCTCGCTGTCCATCACCAACCTTATGTGGATCGAGTGACGCGGGGAGACTTTCTTTAAGGTAAGGAGCACTGCCATAGCTTCTAGAAAGTTTTATGTGAAAGGTCTTGAATAGCTTGGACCAAGTTCCCTGGACTTTTTTCCGATGAGAGTGACCTCCCCATCCCTCCTTCGAGGCGTCTGAGTGAATCGTCACCGACGGGGGAGGTGGCTGAAGAAGAACCGACTTCTTTAGATGTCTGGCTTGGGACTAAGGCCTGAGAAGAGTACTTAGCCGAAGCGGCTGGTCTTCTCAGATCTCTTCGCGCGTTTGATGCATAACTTCTCCAAACTCCGGTTGCATCCTTTAGCTGTGCTCTTAGCACTGGGTCTGTCACCGAAGCAAACTGGAGAGAGCCCAGTACCCTCTCCTGCTCGCGTCTTGATATCCTTTCGGAATCTAGAAGTCTCTTGACAGAACCCGCTATCTCCTTCCTTTTCTTCGCCGGGATGGAGAAACGGTGTGACAAAAGGTCCCAGTGGATTCCCAGCCACTGGAACTTTTGAGATGGAGAAAGTCTAGACTTTTTTCTGTTGATCTTGAAGCCTAGGTACTCTAGGAACTGGATCACTTGACTGGAAGCTTGCAAGCATTCTGTCTCGGATGCTGCCCACACCAACCAGTCGTCCAGGTAGGCTACTACCTGAATTCCCTTTAGGCGTAATTGTTTGAGAGCTACGCTCGCAAGCTTCGTAAAAATCCTTTGGGCTATGTTTAGCCCGAATGGCATGGCTCCGAAGGCGTATAGTCTTCGTTGTAGCCTGAACCCTAGGTAGGGGGAGAGTCGATGGCTGATTGGAATGTGCCAATAGGCGTCTGACAAGTCTATAGAGACGGAATATGCCCTCTTGGGCAGTAAGGTCCTTATGTGTTGCAGTGTTAGCATTTTGAATTTGCAATTCACTATGAACTTGTTGAGTGGCGACAAGTCCAGAATGACTCTGAGCTTTTCCGAGTCTTTCTTGGGAACACAAAACAGCCTCCCTTAGAAATTGATGGGCTTCACCCTTCGGATCACATTTTTTCTCCAACAGTTCTTGAACGTACTCCTCCATAACGGGGGTGGAGTGTTGGAAAAACCGAAGGCACGGGGGTGGAGTGCTGTACCAGCTCCAGCCCAGTCCATTCTTGAGTAGGCTGTGGGCCCAGGGATCGAAGGTCCACCGATCCTGAAATTTCAGAAGTCTCCCTCCTACCGGTATCATCTCACTTGGACTGCCGTCCTGAGGTCTTGCCTTCCTGACCACGACCACCCCTGAATCCCCTTCCCCTTGAGGGGCGTCTAGACGAGCCTCTGGCTGCTCCTCTAGGCTTTGCTCGAAAGGAAGTAGACTGCCCTTCGAACGCTGGGGTGAATGCCGTGGACTGTGTCGACACGGCCTGGGATACCCACTGAAAAGTGGTCGGGGTTTGTGCCACGATCTGGGGCACTGGGGGCAATGGCAATTGCAGTTGCTGTTGCTGTCTAACAGGCTTGGCTGGCCAAGACGGTAGCCTAGTCCTCATAGTCTTCCTCTTTGGTTGAGGACCCTCATCCGGGGAAGACTTTCTTTTGATAGCCAGGCCCCACTTGTGGAGAAGGTTTCTATTCTCCAAGGCGGCCTTATCAACAACTTCTTTGACCAAGTTGGTAGGGAAAAGGTCTTTTCCCCAAATGTTGGAGGAGATTAGTTTCCTTGGCTCGTGCCTCACCGTAGCCGAGGTGAACACGAACTCCCTACAAGCTCTCCTAGCCTTGACGAAGCCATAAAGGTCCTTCGTCACTGTGGCCAGATGAGTCTTGGCCACCACCATGAACATTTCATGAACCTTGGGGTCACTTGCCATCGTCTCGAGAGTAGTCTGAAGAGACATTGAGGCAGCCAGTCTTTCTTTTGTCTCGAACTCTCTTCGCAAAAGAAAGTCAGACAGCTTAGGGAGGTCCTTGCCGAACTGACGTCCGGCAATATCAGCCTCCAACTTTCCAACTGAGAACGTAAGATGGACGTCCTTCCAGTCTTTGTGGTCCATAGGCAGGGCCAGCGACAAGGGTTTACACTCCTCTAGGGAGGGGCATGGCTTGCCGGCCTCGACTGCTTTTAGTACAGCCGCAAACCCTTTCTGTAAAAAGGGGAAGGCTCTAGTAGGCGAGGACACAAAGGAAGGGAGCTTCCTGCTCAATGCGGCTACCTTTGAGTTAGAGAAGCCCCTCTCTTTCATCGAGGATGAAAGTAGAGCTTGAGCCTTAGCATGGTCCATCACTATGACCTCCTTCGGCTCTGTCTCCTCCTTTGAAGCTGGTTCCTTCCTCAGCCGGACATAACAGTCCGGATATGATGCCTTGCTGGGCCAGAATTCCACCTCCTCCAGGGGAACTGAGCCCAGCTTATCCGAGATGACAATCTTTCCAGTCGTCATCGGCATGTGCTCAGCATACCTCCATGGGTTAGCATCTGAGCACAAGGGAAGGTCTTTCACATTGAGCTTTTTCTGGGGCCCATGTGATTCTGCAGGGCACTGCATTCGCAGTTCCATTGCAGCCGCCTTCTCCTGATTCTCCTTCTGCATTTGTTGGATCATTCCAAAAATAGAAGAGAGGGCCTGTCCCAGCTCTACTGGGAGACCGGCCGATGTTGAGGGAATAGGCTCCGGAATCTGAACCGGAGTAGCCGACACCTCGTCGACCTCTTCCTCTACAACGTCTGGGGCTTGAACTTCATCCTGGGCTTCTGCCAGGAGGTCTTCCTCCAGACGCTCGTCCACATCAGACATCCTGTCATCTAACTGGATGTCTTGCATCGCGACCGCGACTTCAGCATCCAACTGAATCTGTACTTGGGGGATCTCCTCTTGAGGCTGGGGAATCACTGCATCAGCTGATGCCTTAGGGAAAAGATACGCCCTCATCTTCTCACTTGGAAGATAAGGGCCAGAAGAGTTCTTTTGGAAGCCCCTTACCCAGGTACGAAGCTTCTTCCTAGCTATATCCCTTGATTCCGCCATCCTAGGGGAATCAAAGGCCTCAGTAATCAGGTTAGTGCATACAGTACATACCTGAGGGTCCCAATACCGGAGATCATCCTTGGAGACAGCGCATGCTGCGTGTCTCCTACAGAACTCATGTCCGCAGAGGTTCTTGCTGCGGACGTTGCAGAAAGCACTTCCGCACTTTGGAGGGTCCTTCTGTAAAGAGAAGAAATTTCCATGAGTATCAAGTGAACTATGTATCACTGGATATGCATAGTATAGCATAACAATTCAGAAAGGAAAGACACACACTTGTGTTTCCCTCACAACCCATTGTTGCAGCCTTCCAGATAATAAAATCAAATGGTTAATCTCTTCTAGAGTAACCAATGCAAAGTTTCCAGAGGAAACAGGTGGAGCTCACACCTAAGCAATGATTTTAAAATCCTGGATAATAGACAGGAAAGAACTCACTTTCCTATCTGCAGGGCAACAGCAAAGGACTGTGCAAGAAAACACAAAAGTGTTAGAACACACAGTGCTGTACCAAAACCCATACTATAGTTTTCCTCTTACTGTATATGTTATACTGAAGAATACTAGTACAGTATAGGAGGATACGTGCCGGCCGGCACCTGCCGGCCGGCACACACCATAACTAACTTTAAAGTATACTACTTAACAGCTATAAGGCGGCAGAACTCTGATTCAAATGCATGTGCCGGTCGGCAGCAATTGCCGGCCGGCAACAGCCAATGTCGGCCGGCAATGGCTGCCGGCCGGCAACTACACAAGGTAGTACCCAGCTGCTGGCCACACTCTTGGTGACCGGCAGACAAGGGCTGACATTAGCCGGCCGGCAAAGGTACAAGACCGATGCCAGCCGGCAGCAAAAGAACCAGAGGACTACACCTGCCCGGCTGCCGGCCTCATAGGCCGGCAGCCTTGTCGGGTACAGCACTAAAAGAAAAATAGGATGGATGCCGGGATAAGAGTGTACACTACCTCCAAGCCCGGCAATCCTAAAGAGTGCATATAAGGAAGGGGAGAATCTAATTCAGGCTTCCTGGCCAATGCCGTCTGGCTCTACAGGCAGGCATGGATGAGGGACCAAGGGAGGTCCGGGCAGCACTCAAAACAAAAGACCCTTGCCGGCCGGCAGCTCTGCCGGCCGGCAGGGGGCTGAGTCAATTCCACATCCTAACCTATACTAGGTCCAGATGTAGAACGACGTACAGTACTGTAATTACTAGGCCATTACGGAGATAGAGGGGGAAGGGACAAAAGAGGGTCCTACCAACCTTGCTTTAGTGACGGATCACCCGCAGCCAAGAAACTTATCTT
>NC_090735.1:158347821-158350321 GCF_036898095.1 Palaemon carinicauda | reverse complement strand
TAGTAACTGTTTTGATATATAGGTTTTCTTTGTCAATATTGTCTTATCATTGCATGACTTAAACTAAATACAGTTTCTTTCTGCATATGTAGTGTGACGGGCCGAGAGAAGGTTGTGACTCAAAAGGCAGGTTGAGAGCAACTGAGTAACTTTATTATAGAACAATCTTCTTTATATAGAAAAGTTCAAGGCAACCGGAATTTTCATGTTAAAAAAACAGACAATGTTACAGAGGAGAAACAAGACATGTTTTTTCAGATTCTTTTTAGTGCAAGGGGAAAGCGAAGATAAAAGCACATAATAAACTATGTACGATCGTGCGACACACGGTTGATACAGTAGGTATAACCTTATATTCTCATAAAACACAGCTTGTGGTTAATCAGAAAAAACGAAGAATAACGGTAATGATTGAAATATTTATAACATAACGAAACTTATCGATGCATTAGAATATTTTCGTCTTGTTTCTGAATGAACTTTCTTAACGATTGTTTCTCTCTCTCTCTCTCTCTCTCTCTCTCTCTCTCTCTCTCGCTCTCTCTCTCTCTCTCTCTCTCTCTCTCTCTCTCTCTCTCTCTCTCTCTCTCTCTCTCTCTCATATCAAATAAAGTCCAGTTACATTCATTGATGCAATTTAAAAATAAAAGATATAGATTATTTCTCAATGTTGATTGCTATAGATGACTTCGCTCATCCTTCTTAATTTTACATATCATGAAAGAGAATACTAATCTCTCATGTGTTTGGATATAAAAAATATATAAAAGTATTACCATTTATAAATATTACTATTGAAATATACTTTAGTTTTTTCCGTCTTCAAAGTACTGTCATCATGTATGAAGGGTACCCATCTGAATGATTGCAATAGTTAAGTCTTTGACAACGATGACAATTCAGGGATGTACAGTTGCAAATCATTCTCTGCGGACAGTATTTTCAAATTGTTTTCTCTCACATTTCTTTGGCAATATGATATGCCACGATATTTTCTGGACAAAATTTTCCATGCATAAAACTACGGAATTAAATTTGATAATAAAAAAAAAAATAAGAAAATACTTGGTGATAATTTTTTTTGTAAATTCAGTGTCTACTAATTGCTTTCATATTATTATTTCATTCTGACAAATGCTTGAAAATACAACTACGTTTATGAGTAATTTTTTTAACTCTAAAGATCTAGGGAAGTCAAAAAAATGAAATAATGAATCAGAAATTGGCGTAGGAATTGTTTTAAGAATCCAGAGTATAGTGTAACCGTACTTCGGAAACAAAATGTAGTTATCTATACACACACATACACACACAAACACAAACACACACACATACACACACGCACACACACACACACACACACACATATATATATATATATATATATATATATATATATATATATATATATATATATATATATATAACCCCTTAAAGATTGTAATGCATTACGAATAAGAATTTATGACGTCAATACAAAATATATTCCTATACCAAAGCAAAAAAAAAAAAAATAATAATATGGAATTGATATTTTGATACACAATATAGTTTTCACTCAGACAGATATGATTTGATTTTCTGAACATAGATTAAGGACTAATTTGTACATGTGAATGATTATTATTATTATTATTATTATTATTATTATTATTATTATTATTATTATTATTATTATTATTATTATTATTATTTTATTTTTGGTTAAGAACATTGCGATCTGATTTACAAGAAGTGTGTTTTATTATTAGTGACAGTGCATACGTATAACACAGCACATATTTTATGAATATTGCATTAAATACTCATTTTTGTTTCTGGCATGTCACAGAAATTATGATATAATAAAACACTGCAACAAATTCCTTCTTCGACGATTAAGCATAAACTCAATTTATAAAAAACCCAAACTTTACTTACTTCAATCTTAGGATTAACAAAACTTTAATTCTCTCTCTCTCTCTCTCTCTCTCTCTCTCTCTCTCTCTCTCTCTCTCTCTCTCTCTCTCTCTCTCTCTCTCTCTCTCTCTCTCTCTCTCTCTCATAAAATAGAAATTATTATCCTAGCCAAGTTATATACCTCTCTGAAAAAGAAGTTTATAATGGAAAAACGAATAATCAAGAATGTAGATTGAAAGAAGAAGAATTATTACAATATTTCTAAAGTCAACGTGAATAGAATATAATTGCAATTTAATGAAAGATTACATATCATATAGAAGACTAGCAGAATAAATAACAAACGAGAATATTGAAGACCGTGGAAGTAAATGAATAACACAAAGAGATGTGTAAACCCATTAGAAGAATTCCTGAAGCCTATGTTCCTCTGGAGGATGAAATTCCATGGTCCGTTAGTTCTGTAAATTCGGTGTCAATTTTTTCCCTTTCACTCGGGATTGAAGGGAACAAGAGCCAAGAGTCTGGGTAGTCAAGTTAGTAGTGTAACAGAGACTGAGGTTCTGTGCGTTTGAAAAAAAAAAATTTAATTCTCTCTTGA
>NC_090735.1:158340321-158342821 GCF_036898095.1 Palaemon carinicauda | reverse complement strand
TTAGAGATGTGGTCAAATCGTTCCTTAAAGGAGCACAAGTATCCACTTCTTGCTTTCACTTAAGAGAGCAAAGTGTATACGATATGCTAATAAAGATCCCTCTTCCAGTCCCATTAGCAATGAAATTTGGGCATTAGGAAAAGAAAGAAAAAATATGAAGAAAGTTGAACGCCTTCTAATCGATAATTGATTGAACGGTCATCATTTGATTCTGTATAAAAATGACAAACCTATCAGTTATTACTAGCAACATACGGGAAGACTAGACGCCTTCAACAAGTGAAAGATATTGGTATCTTTAATTAAAACACATACACGTACCCACAATCACACACTGACACACAATTACACACACACACACATCCCCCCCCCCCACACACACATATTAATAGCTCGAAAATACCTGAAACGTCTTCCATTTATCTAATAAACGACATGCAAATGATAGAGGAAATAAGCTCCACTAATTGCCAAGATTCCCTTGATCCTCCACGAAGGAAAACCTCCAAATGAATCTGACAAAATCAGAGTTATGAGAATGCAAACAATCTTTCTTGCTTCCACGATGCTTAGACTAAGGATTTTTCTTGTTTTTGTTTGCATAAATTTTCCACAATTTTCCTAGTTTCTTTAGCGTATTTCCTTTTATCTTGGGATTTTTTTTTTTTTGCAACGAATGTTTCCTTGGATACTTTTGAAACGTATGTGAGTATTATAGAACAGTTGTGAAATCTTAGTCCAACATATTTTTGAAAAAAAAAAAAAGAGTGAAAATAGTAGATTAGTTGTTAATCTTTCTTACTTTGAAAGAACGATTTTTTTTGTTTAGTTTCCCCTTAAAATCACATGCTAACATTGATAGATGTCTTATTCATGATACATAATTCACATTGAATATTGAAAAGGTACAGTTGATTTCACATTAGGAAGTACTAGACGCTTTTCACTTGAAAGTGTGAAAACTTTTGAAACATCTGTTACTAGACTATCAATATAAATATTTTCTAAAACTTCCTTATCCTTTTCTTACTCAGAGACTGAAAAGAAAAATAGGGCCAGTAAAAAACGCGTTGGCCTTTGAAAATAATTGCCAATTATTACTTGTTAATAATTTTTGGATTGCAAAATATTTCCAGATTATCTGGAACATCGTCCATGAATCTAATGAACGTCAAGAAGTTGACTCGCTTGATTGTTCTAGTCTAGCGGCCGGCCACTGAACGTTGTTTTAGGGTTTATCAAATATTTTATTGTATATTAGGATTTTTCGAAGTCGCTTAGTGTTATTCCCATCATTATTTTTTCCATAACTCTTGATATAAAATTATCATTATCCTCTCTTCCTACGACTATTTAGGCAAAGTTCCTCGGTTAGATTTTGCTAGTAGTCTCTATATTGGACTCTTTATTCAGTACTTCTCCATTCATAATCTCCTACTTCACGCTTCATATTCCTCAGCCCCATAGGCCCGGATCTTCCAACTGTTCTAGTGCCTTGCAGAGCCCAGTTGAAAGTGTGGTGAACTAATCTTTCTTGGGGAATGCGAAGAGCATGCCCAAACCATTTTCATATACCCCTCACCATGATCCCATATACATATGGTACTCGAGTAATCTCTCCTATAGTTTCATTTCTAATCCTTTCCTACCATTTAACTCCCAATAATCGTCTGAGGACTTTGCTCTCAAATCTACAAAATTCTTTGGCTATTAAATCATTGTCATACCACGACACAGTCCATACAGTAACAGTGATCTCACTAAGTGATATATAGCCTGATTGTCATATGTAATTTCGGGTGATTTTAATTCCAAATTTTACTTAACCTAGCCATCGTCTTATTATCTTTTTCCAATCTTTCATTAAACTCCAATTCTAAAGATCCTGTATTAGATATCATAGTTCTTAGATATAAGATTCAACCTAATTAATAAAAGATTCAACCTAAACATTCCTTTCTCCTTCCAAGGATATCGTCATCATCATACTCTATGTCACCTAATTCCCTGTTATCAATGTACTACTTCTCCACCATCCCCAACTGTTCGATGTATCACAAAATCCATGAGGAGGATAAGCAACATAAGTGACAATACATTACTTTGTAGTACTTGACTGTTCACTGGAAATTCTATTGATAAGACTCCACTAACATTAGCTTTGCCATACTATGGTCATGTAAAAACCTAATCAAAATTACAGATTTAAAGGAACTTCATAATATTATATATTTACATGATACTATTTATTTACAAGACAATTGACGTACCCTAAGTGTGATGCCTATCTAATTATTGCAATTAGTCAGATATATTCTTTTTTGCCATTTTAAAAAACACCCCTAGTTCACATTCATTAGGTTTTGCCTCTTCACCCCACATTCTACAAAATAATTTTGTAAGTATTCATCTCAGCAGTTATTCCATCATATCAAGGGGCTTTCCTACTTTTTTATTTTTTTTTAAAGATCGCCTCGCTTTCAAACACACTTAATTCATT
>NC_090735.1:158317821-158330321 GCF_036898095.1 Palaemon carinicauda | reverse complement strand
AGGAATCAGTGGATAAAAAGGTTTTATGATATATATGTATATATATATATATATATATATATATATATATATATATATATATATATATATATATATATATATATATATATATATATATATATATATATATATATATATATATATATATGAGCAGAAAAAATGACTTAGAACAAACGACCGTGTTATAACAAAATATTTATTTGAAATACAGAAACTAACATCTGTAGATTTAAATAATCTTGACAAATTTATTATATATAGTTGGTTGTCAGTTGATGCTAGTTCACTTGGAGTAGCGATTGCTTCTGGTAAAGCAAACCTAGAAGCATTGGCAGATGTACTCCTGTCCCAAGCTTTCCACTCCACCTTGAGTCAGACCTAAAGGATAGGTAAATCTTTAACCACCCAATTCAAATTGAAAACCAGAATTTGTATAGAATTGTTTAAATGAAAATATGAATATAATTTTTGACTACACTAAAATTGTTTACAATATATAAAGGTAAATCAAAAAGTTAAATTCACCTCCAAAACTAATATCAATTTAATATCAAATTTTAAAATTGCAAATCAAAAGTCAACAATTTCAATCATATTTTGACCTAATTAACAAATGAAATATATGCGATGAGGGCATCACTTAAGAATATACGTTAAAAAGCCGAATTTCAATTAACAAGCAATTTAAGGTCGACAATTGATAATTTTAATTAGAGTAGCCTATAAACAAACCTAGTTTCAAGAGCGATTTTCAATTACTGAGTTCAAGGCTTTATTTATTTTTTGACTTGAGGATGATAAAAGTCACCAAGAAATGCCACTACTATTGTGCCAATCAATACAATGACCCACCTTATAATGACTTCACAGGACGAAAAAGAGCATGGGTATGATAATTCCATAGCCTTTGCTGTTGGTCGCCTCCACATTCATCAGACGAGGTGTAGAGTTAATTTAGTTCTTCATGGTATTCGTAGCACTAAACACAATGAGTCCCATCGTCGTAGATTCTTAAAGAAAATGTCCAGCACTACGACGAAGAATAGAATTGATAGAATATCCCAAGGTAAGGTGAGGTGAACGAGAGTAATCACTCCTTGACGGTTGGTGTTGGACTGACTTTTCCCTTCCGACAGTGACTTCGAGGTTACTTCGTAGAGTTGTTTGGCTCGGAATATTCAGAAAATTAGGTCGTTAATATGTTATTTTCATTAGTAAAATAAATTTTTGAATATACTTACCCGATAATCATGTAGCTGTCAACTCCGTTGCCCGACAGAAATCTAAGGAGGGATACGCCAGCTATCACAATACTAGAAGGGGTGTACTAACAGCGCCACCTGTGGCCAGGTACTCAAGTACTTCTTGTTGACACCTCCTCAATTATTCCTCGATCCCACTGGTTCTTTATGGGGAGGAAGGGAGGGTCAATTAAATCATGATTATCGGGTAAGTATATTCAAAAATTTATTTTACTAATGAAAATAACATTTTTCAATATTAAACTTACCCGATAATCATGTAGCTGATTCGCACCCAGGGGGGTGGGTGAAAACCAGTGAACAAGATTAAAGGATAGCCAAGTATCCCCAAATTTCATATAACAGTTATCTCTAATAACAAATGAAATAATAAGTACCTGGTAAGGAAGTCGAATTGAACCGTTACTCTGCCTCTTTTTTAAGTTCGTCTTCCTTACTGAGCGCAGCGTTCCTCTTGGAGGCTGAATCAACCCAAGGTGCTAAAGTATATAGGGTTGCAACCCCTACTAAAGGACCTCTACACAACCTTTAACCTAGGCGCTTCTCAAGAATGAATTGACCACCCGCCAAATCAAAAGGATGCGGAAGGCTTCTTAGCCTACCGTAACAACCATAAAAACAACAAAAAGAATTCAAGAGAAAAGTTAAAAAGGTTATGGGATTAAGGGAATGTAGTGGCTGAGCCCTCACCTACTACTGCACTCGCTGCTACGAATGGTCCCAGGGTGTAGCAGTTCTCGTAAAGAGACTGGACATCTTTCAGATAAAATGATGCAAACACTGACTTGCTCCTCCAATAGGTTGCATCCATTACACTCTGCAGAGAACGGTTTTTATTAAAGGCCATCGAAGTAGCTACGGCTCTTACTTCGTGGGTCCTTACCTTCAGCAATGCAAGGTCTTCCTCCTTTAAGTGAGAATGTGCTTCTCTAATCAGAAGCCTTATATAATACGAAAGCCCATTCTTGGACATGGGTCTCGAGGGTTTCCTGATGGCACACCATAAGGCTTCTGACTGTCCTCGGAGAGGTTTAGACCTCTTGAGATAATATTTGAGAGCTCTGACAGGGCAAAGAACTCTCTCAAGTTCGTTACCTACCATGTTGGAAAGGCTAGGTATCTCGAACGATCTAGGCCAAGGACGTGAAGGAAGTTCGTTCTTTGCTAGGAATCCAAGCTGGAAAGAACATGTAGCAGACTCGGTCGTGAAACCAATGTTCTTGCTGAAGGCATGAACCTCACTGACTCTCTTAGCTGTTGCCAGGCAAACGAGAAAAAGAGTCTTGAGGGTAAGGTCCTTGAATGAAGCTGACTGGAGAGGTTCGAACCTAGATGTCATAAGGAACCTTAAGACTACGTCTAAATTCCAGCCTGGAGTGGAAAGACGACGATCTTTAGACGTCTCAAAAGACTTAAGAATGTCTTGAAGGTCCTTGTTGGAAGACAGGTCCAAACCTCTATGGCGGAGAACTGAGGCCAACATACTCCTATATCCCTTAATCGTAGGAGCTGAAAGGGATCTCTCATTCCTAAGATGAAGCAGGAAGTCAGCTATTTGGGTCACAGAGGTATTGGTAGAGGATATTGAATTGGCTCTACACCAGCTTCGGAAGACCTCCCACTTAGACTGGTAGACCCTACGAGTGGAAACCCTTCTTGCTCTGGCAATAGCCCTGGCTGCCTCCTTCGAAAAGCCTCGAGCTCTAGCGAATCTTTCGACAGTCTGAAGGCAGTCAGTTGAAGAGCGTGGAGGTTTGGATGTAACCTGTCTACGTGAGGTTGACGTAGAAGGTCCACTCTTAGAGGTAGAGTCCTGGGGAAGTCTACTAGCCATTGTAGTACCTCTGTGAACCATTCTCTTGCAGGCCAAAGGGGAGCAACCAGCGTCAGCCGTGTCCCTTCGTGCGAGATGAATTTCTGCAGAACCTTGTTGATTATCTTGAACGGAGGGAATGCGTACAGGTCGAGATGGGACCAGTTCAGTAGAAAAGCATCCACATGAACTGCTGCAGGGTCTGGAACAGGAGAACAAAACAGAGGAAGTCTCTTGGTCATGGAGGTGGCAAACAGATCTATGGTAGGTTGACCCCACAAGGTCCAAAGTCTGTTGCACACACTCTTGTGGAGGGTCCATTCCGTGGGAATGACCTGATTCCTTCTGCTCAGACGATCTGCTGACACGTTCATATTGCCCTGGATGAACCTCGTGACTAGAGAGAGGTTTAGACTTCTTGACCAAATGAGGAGGTCCCTTGCGATCTCGTAAAGGCTCCTCGAATGGGTCCCCCCTTGCTTGGAGATGTAAGCCAAGGCTGTGGTGTTGTCCGAGTTCACCTCCACCACTTTGCCTAGCAGGAGGGACTTGAAGTTCAACAGGGCTAGATGAACTGCCAGCAGTTCCTTGCAGTTGATGTGGAGAGAACGTTGTTCCTCGTTCCACATTCCGGAGCATTCCTTTCCGTCCAAGGTTGCACCCCAGCCCGAGTCCGATGCATCTGAGAAGAGATGAAGATTGGGGGTCTGAATGGCCAAGGATAGACCCTCTCTGAGAAGGAGGTTGTGCTTCCACCACAGGAGAGTGGTCTTCATCTCTTGGTTGATAGGGATAGAGATAGCTTCCAGGGTAGAACTCTTGTCCCAATGAGCTGCAAGGTGGAATTGAAGAGGGCGGAGGTGGAGTCTGCCCAGCTCGACAAACAGGGCTAGGGACGAGAGAGTCCCTGTGAGACTCATCCACTGTCTCACTGAGCAACTGTTCCTCTTCAGCATGCTCATGATGCACTCTAGGGCTTGGCTTATCCTGGGGGCCGATGGAAAAGCCCGAAAACTCTGACTCTGAATTTCCATTCCCAGATACACGATGGATTGTGAGGGAATGAGTTGAGATTTTTCCAAATTGACTAATAGACCCAGGTCTCTGATAAGGTCTAAAGTCCAATGAAGATTCTCCAGACAACGACGACTCGAGGAGGCTCTCAACAGCCAGTCGTCTAGGTAGAGGGAGGCTCTGATGTTTGACAAGTGAAGGAATTTGGCTACATTCCTCATCAGAAGGGTAAAGACCATAGGAGCTGTGCTTAGGCCAAAACACAGGGCTTGGAATTGGTAGACGACCTTTCCGAAAACGAATCTTAGGAAAGGTTGGGAGTCTGGATGAATCGGAACGTGAAAATAAGCATCTTTCAAGTCCAATGAGACCATCCAGTCCTCCTGTCTGACCGCTGCCAAGACCGACTTGGTTGTCTCCATCGTGAACGTCAGCTTGGTGACATACTCGTTGAGAGCGCTGACGTCCAGCACAGGTCTCCAACCTCCTGTCTTCTTGGCCACAAGAAAGAGGCGGTTGTAGAAGCCCGGGGATTGATGGTCCCGGACTACAACCACAGCCTTCTTCTGCACAAGAAGCGACACCTCCTGGTGCAAAGCTAGCCTCTTGTCCTCCTCTTTGTAGTTGGGAGAGAGGTTGATGGGCGAAGTGGTCAGAGGTGGTTGAAGGAAGAATGGAATCCTGTAACCGAACCTCAGCCAACTGACAGACTGTGCGTCTGCACCTCTCATCTCCCAAGCTCGCCAGAAGGTCTTGAGTCTGGCTCCTACTGTCGTCTGGAGAATCGGAGAGTCAGTGTTTTCCTTTGGATGGCTTGGATCCTTTCCTGGACTTGCCTCTGTAAGAGTCTGGACGGGAGCTTCCTCGGCTGGGGGCTCTACCACGAAAGGGCGGTATGAATCTAGTCGCAGGGGTATCAGCCACTGGGGAGCGGTAAGTCTTAGGGGCTGAGGTGGGAGCCTTAGACTTACGAGCCGAAGAAGCTACAAGATCGTGCGTGTCCTTCTGTATCAAAGCAGCCGACAAATCTTTAATGAGCTCTTCGGGAAAAATAAACTTCGAAAGAGGAGCAAACAGAAGTTGTGAACGTTGGCAAGGGGTAATGCTGGCAGAAAGGAAAGAACACAGCTGTTCCCTTTTCTTCAAAACCCCTGATACAAACAAGGACGCTAGCTCGCCCGATCCATCTCTGATGGCCTTATCCATACAGGACATTAACAGCATGGCAGAATCTTTGTCCGTATGGGAGGTTTTCTTGCTGAGGGCCCCCAGGCACCAGTCGAGAAAATTAAACATTTCAAAAGCTCTAAACACTCCTTTAAGCAAGTGATCCAAGTCCGAGAAGGTCCAACACACTTTTGAGCGTCTCATAGCAGATCTTCGAGGCGAGTCTACCAGACTTGAGAAGTCAGCCTGGGCAGAGGCAGGTATTCCCAAGCCTGGTGCTTCCCCTGTGGCATACCAAACGCTCGCTTTCGAAGTGAGCTTCGTTGGAGGGAACATGAAGGAAGTCTTGCCAAGAAGTTGCTTAGACTGCAGCCATTCCCCTAAGATCCTAAAAGCCCTCTTGGAGGATCTAGCTAGGACAAGCTTGGTATAGGAAGACCGAGCTTGTTGCACTCCCAGCGAAAACTCAGATGGTGGAGAGCGGGGTATAGCTGAGACAAAATGGTCTGGATAAACCTCCCTGAGAAGAACCAAGACCTTGCGAAAATCAAGAGACTGTGGAGAGGGTCTGGATTCGTCCACGTCCGAAGAGGGATCAAGGTGTGCTTCCTCATCATCCGAAATCTCAACCCCAGAATGAGGCGACGGGATCGGAAACGAATGCTGAACCGCAGAGTCAGAACGAGCAGGAACAACAACAGAGGTGGAAGGAGGAGGTACAGCAAGTTCCTGTTCCTGTGGTATAAGTGGAGCGTGAATAGATCGAGGCTGTGTAGAACAAGGTAAAGTTCCCGCAAGCAGAGATGTCTGAGGAGCAGGATCAGGGTGCACGGGTAGAGCTCGGTGCAGCAGCTGAGCAGACTGACTCACTGGTACAACATCGTACGCCTGGCAGATGGAGCTGAGACTGGGTGCAGCGAGTGCAGGCGGGTGCAGCACAGGCTGAACCGGTGCAGGAGGTTGGTGCACCACCGGTGCAGGCGGGAGCAGCAAAGGCTGAACGGGTGCAGGAGGTTGGTGCACCACCGGTGCAGGCGGGTGCAGCACAGGCTGAACCGGTGCAGGAGGTAGGTGCACCACCGGTGCAGGCGGGTGCAGCACAGGCTGAACGGGTGCAGGAGGTTGGTGCACCACCGGTGCAGACGGGTGCAGCACAGGCTGAACCGGTGCAGGAGATAGGTGTACCACAGGTGCAGGAGGTGCAGCACTCTCAGCACGACACTCACGCATCAGGTCTGAAAGCTGAGCTTGCATGGACTGAAGCATAGACCACTTGGGATCAGCAGAGACAGGGGCAGACTGAGGCAAAGCCATAACAGTGGTTGCACCACCGGTGCAGCTCTGTTGTACCTTACTCCTCTTGGGCGGAGTACACTCGCTAGAAGACTGAGGCGAGTCAGAGCTGAGCCAACGACTGCAACCTGGCTGAGCACTCGAGGGTTGAACTCTGCGTTTAAGCGGTCTAGAGACCTGAGACCAACGTTTCTTCCCCGAGGGAAGATCAGCGGACGAGCGGAAGACGGGCTCAATCGTCTGCAAGTGGGAGTGACGGTCTGTGGTAGACACGCCCGCAACCACTGAGGATGATTCTGTGCGCCTAACAAGGCCTGCCGAACCCTTATGCCCTTCGACATTGCTTCTCCCCTGGGCTTGGGAGCTTGCAAGAGGTCCCGGACTGGGAGAACGACTGGCTCGCACAGAAAAATCCCCACGCACCACACTGGCACTAACACTAGTACAAGGCACTGCACCGACACTAGCACTCGTCACAGCACTGGCACTAACTTCACCCACTGCACTCTTGGCCTTCAACTCTTTCACTTCGGCCATCAGAGACTTATGGTCACTTACCACTGACTCTACCTTATCGCCTAAAGCCTGAATAGCACGTAAAACCACTGACATATCAGGCGGAGGGCACACAGTAGGTTCGGGGGTAGCCACTACAGGGGTAGGATCAGGAAGAGGATCATGAGATGAGGAAAATAAAGAAGAGTGAGAAGAACTCCTCCTAGCTCTAATTCTCTCTAACTTAGAAGAATACTTTAAAAGTCGGACAAAATCCAATTCCGAAAGACCGGCGCATTCCTCACATCGATTTTCTAACTGACAGGGTATGTCCCTACAGTCAGAACAAGCGGTGTGAGGATCTACCGAGACCTTCGGAATACGTCTATTGCAAGACCTACAACGTCTATGGGAGGGGGCTTGCGAAATGTCAGACATTTTGTTTTCAAGAGAAGTCAAAGGGAGATCCAAAAAACAAGCAAAAATTCGTTAACCGTTAAACTGAATTAAATAAAAGCTATCTAGCTAATATCAGAAGGTTTCCAGTAATGCGACAGCCGTAAATCAAAGAGAATACATCACCAAATAAGCGAGAATAAACTCGAAGACCATGAGCGTATCCCAGAACGTCTAGCCGGAGGCACGACAGAGGAATAATTGAGGAGGTGTCAACAAGAAGTACTTGAGTACCTGGCCACAGGTGGCGCTGTTAGTACACCCCTTCTAGTATTGTGATAGCTGGCGTATCCCTCCTTAGATTTCTGTCGGGCAACGGAGTTGACAGCTACATGATTATCGGGTAAGTTTAATATTGAAAAAGTTATCTTTAACTCCTATTTACTTTGGTTTGCACAACGAAGGCTGAGGTCAGTTAATTAGCACAATTTTATTTACAGTGATTAGGAAAAATAAAGCCTCAAACATTAATTGAACAAACCAGAATTAAATTAGAATAAACAAATTCAAAGAAACAAATTCAAAGAAATTCTAAAGTAAACTACGGAGATAATTACCATTTCCAAGGAATGTTTCTCCAGGTAAGGTAATTACCGATCATAAAGAAAATTTCTCAATCACCCAAAATATCCATAAACTTTTAACAAAATATTTAGGAAAATATATTTAGATATATATTTTTTATACACTCCGAGGGGAGGGATTGAATTTTCATCTGAAAAGTCAATTGAAAATAAATTTAAAACAAAATAAACTTAACTAATAATATATACAGATTAAATGTCTTCCTGTGAAACAGTGAAAGAATTTTCTTAAGTTTTAGCCATGATGTCAATGGTCACTTGACATTAAAGCAATGAGGCTTGTCACATGACGCTTGACAAATCTTAGTTAGTCATCTACTAGGTCGTAACTATAAAGCCAAATCGGTGTTGAAAACCCTTACATCTAAATTAGAAAAATTACCTGTTAAGTTAGCCTTAGTAAATGAAACCTTTAAGACTCGGGAAACATTAGGCATCATTAAGGAGAATATGACTAAAGCCATTGATTACCCCATAGGAATTGTTAAAGAGCTGACCAAGAATATTTACGATGAAGTTACTGGGGCTAAATTAATGCTAGGTAAAAGTCGAAGATTTGTCAAGCGTCATGTGACAAGCCTCATTGCTTTAATGTCAAGTGACCATTGACATCATGGCTAAAACTTAAGAAAATTCTTTCACTGTTTCACAGGAAGACATTTAATCTGTATATATTATTAGTTAAGTTTATTTTGTTTTAAATTTATTTTCAATTGACTTTTCAGATGAAAATTCAATCCCTCCCCTCGGAGTGTATAAAAAATATATATCTAAATATATTTTCCTAAATATTTTGTTAAAAGTTCAATCATATTTTGACCTAATTAACAAATGAAATATATGCGATGAGGGCATCACTTAAGAATATACGTTAAAAGGCCGAATTTCAATTAACAAGCAATTTAAGGTCGACAATTGATAATTTTAATTAGAGTAGCCTATAAACAAACCTAGTTTCAAGAGCGATTTTCAATTACTGAGTTCAAGGCTTTATTTATTTTTTGACTTGAGGATGATAAAAGTCACCAAGAAATGCCACTACTATTGTGCCAATCAATACAATGACCCACCTTATAATGACTTCACAGGACGAAAAAGAGCATGGGTATGATAATTCCATAGCCTTTGCTGTTGGTCGCCTCCACATTCATCAGACGAGGTGTAGAGTTAATTTAGTTCTTCATGGTATTCGTAGCACTAAACACAATGAGTCCCATCGTCGTAGATTCTTAAAGAAAATGTCCAGCACTACGACGAAGAATAGAATTGATAGAATATCCCAAGGTAAGGTGAGGTGAACGAGAGTAATCACTCCTTGACGGTTGGTGTTGGACTGACTTTTCCCTTCCGACAGTGACTTCGAGGTTACTTCGTAGAGTTGTTTGGCTCGGAATATTCAGAAAATTAGGTCGTTAATAGTTATCTTTAACTCCTATTTACTTTGGTTTGCACAACGAAGGCTGAGGTCAGTTAATTAGCACAATTTTATTTACAGTGATTAGGAAAAATAAAGCCTCAAACATTAATTGAACAAACCAGAATTAAATTAGAATAAACAAATTCAAAGAAACAAATTCAAAGAAATTCTAAAGTAAACTACGGAGATAATTACCATTTCCAAGGAATGTTTCTCCAGGTAAGGTAATTACCGATCATAAAGAAAATTTCTCAATCACCCAAAATATCCATAAACTTTTAACAAAATATTTAGGAAAATATATTTAGATATATATTTTTTATACACTCCGAGGGGAGGGATTGAATTTTCATCTGAAAAGTCAATTGAAAATAAATTTAAAACAAAATAAACTTAACTAATAATATATACAGATTAAATGTCTTCCTGTGAAACAGTGAAAGAATTTTCTTAAGTTTTAGCCATGATGTCAATGGTCACTTGACATTAAAGCAATGAGGCTTGTCACATGACGCTTGACAAATCTTCGACTTTTACCTAGCATTAATTTAGCCCCAGTAACTTCATCGTAAATATTCTTGGTCAGCTCTTTAACAATTCCTATGGGGTAATCAATGGCTTTAGTCATATTCTCCTTAATGATGCCTAATGTTTCCCGAGTCTTAAAGGTTTCATTTACTAAGGCTAACTTAACAGGTAATTTTTCTAATTTAGATGTAAGGGTTTTCAACACCGATTTGGCTTTATAGTTACGACCTAGTAGATGACTAACTTTCGGGTTCCATAACAGTGGCATACACAATCTTCCATCAACAGTCCTATGGGTTTGCTTTAGCTAAAGCATAGTACTCCATAAGCCTGTCATTCAGTTCTACATTATCTTCATGATATTGACCTCTGTCTTCCCCAACATAATATTTACAAGAGAGTTCTAAGCATTCATTTGTAGCCCTATTCAGCTCAGATTCTATTATCTGACCATCATCATCAAACAACTCATATGTATTAGAAGTCTCCAGGTCATTTAAAGATGACAATTCTACTGAAACGTTCTCTTTCGTCCCTGTTGGAAGTACATTTACAGCTTTTAACATATGTTGCACATTTGACTTCATGGAAGAACAAGGCTTCAAGAATCTTAAATTGCTCTTTAATTTATTTATGTCTCCCTTTAATAATATACCCAAGCATGTATCAGAATAAATGGAGTCATTAGATTTTCCAAATACTATATCCTTTTCAGGGATACAATGCAAGGACTCTGATCCTAATATAAATTTAATATTGTCTATCCTATCTGTAGAATTTAACAATCCCCGATCTGCTAGCTTGTATCCCTTTGAAACAAACCCACTGACTACTTCATTTAACCCAGGTAACTGCAATGAAACATCAATTGAGGGAAGACAAAATGCATATACAATGTAACTATTGCTACCAATTGGCAACTCAATTTCAACTTGTTTAGTCTTATAACTCTTAGAGGAATTAATACCATTAATGGTTAAAGAAACTCCATTTTTTACAACTTTCAAATTTAAATCTTGAGCCAAATTTTCTTCAATGTAATTTGCTTGACATCCAGTGTCTTTAAGGACCCTGAGATTGGTACCTTTAATTGAAATATTAAAAGTTGGCAAAATTGTATATCCCTCAACCTCACAATTTAAAACTTCAGTTATAGCAGCAACACTACTGCTGCTTGAACTACCAACAACATCTCCATTACCACTCTCAGAGTTTCTAACTTTATCTGTACTGTTACTGGCTTTACCTTTTTTCTTTTCGGAATTTGGATTTTCTTTAATACTGGTAGCA
Organism: Palaemon carinicauda; assembly: GCF_036898095.1. NCBI lineage: Eukaryota > Metazoa > Arthropoda > Malacostraca > Decapoda > Palaemonidae > Palaemon > Palaemon carinicauda. Next base: position 158,319,002 of record NC_090735.1, on the reverse strand, counting down.
CCTTTTTCATCGGGACACAAAAATGACATATGCCAGCCCTTGCAGTTTTTACATTTGGAATTAAATCTGAATCTGCATTCTGATAATATGTGACTAGGATAGCCACACTTTGAGCAAGCACCCAGTTCCTCCAATTTTTTTCTTTTATCTTTGCTAGATACAAAGTTAGGACATTTACTCAAAAAATGACTTGGATCTTTGCCTAATTTACTACAAATGCTGCATTTGCCTACTTTAGAGTCAAAAGAAATCTTGGCAGCAAAGCTAGTAGTGTCAGACTTTTGTTTCTCCACTTTCTTACATTTTTTACCTTGTAAATATCTCTCACTAGCATCAAAGAAATTATCCCTAATCTCTGCAAGAGATGGCCTAATTTTGTTAGTTATGGCAGTCATATGACACTTAAATCTCTCATTTAAGCCATTCCAGAAGAAGAACTGAAGAAACATGTCAACATCAATATTTAAGGTCTTAACGCTTGCTACTAAATTGCTTACTTTCCCAATATATTCAAAAGGATCATCATCATCTGAAAGTTTTATTGAAGAGATTTGCTTAATGGTATTAAAAATTTGAACTTCTCTTGAGCCTAAAGCCTTCTCTAGCAAAGCTTTTGCATCAGCATAACTCTGACTTTGAACATCCAAAGTGTTAATTAATATAAGAGCTCTTCCCTTTACCTGCTGTTTTAACAACAATAACTTATCATATTCTGGGAACTTAAACTTTGAAAGGGTTTGTTCAAATTCTACAAAAAACTTCCCAAGATCTTCGCCTTCAGTACTATTGAAGGTTGGTAAAGGAGCATGAGGACTCTTTAACAAGGACTGATGCGACTGATTATCTATAGGCAGATGCCGAACCTGAGGTAAATTTTGTAAAGTAGAGATGCTCTCTTGAATTTTAGTTTTGTACTGTTCACATGCATCAAGCTCAACTAACAAAGCAGCTTCATCACATTCAGTAGAAAACTTTGAATTTTGTATTTTAGAATCTAAGTCAGATAATTTCGTGAAATGCTCTTCAAGCCTCAGTTTTAGTGTAGAACGTTCAATATCACTATATGATGAAAACTGATCCTTCTTACTGTAAATTTCAGTAACGGACTTTCTAACATATTTTCGCGATTTAATCAATAACTCAGTCATCTTGATAACAGTTTCAGTAAGAACATAAAGCCT
>NC_090735.1:158310321-158312821 GCF_036898095.1 Palaemon carinicauda | reverse complement strand
GAACTGACGTCAATCTGACTGCAAAGTGGGAATTTTAGGCTTCAACGAAAGGTGGAAGGCCTGTAAGATCGATCCTAAAGTTTGGTGAAGCCTTGCTAAAAATCATCATATATGTATTTAAACATTGATCTTGAATTTTCATCTTTATACTCTAAGGAATGTAAAGTTTTTCCATTGTAAATTTTTAACAATTAGTTTTGGATTTGCCAATATATTTTCTTATGAAATTTTATCGCCATCATTGCCTATTCGTTGAATGTAATTTAATCAACCCAATGTATTGATTGTACACACGTGTCCGACACCCTATATTATATGGCGAAACTATATGCAATTTTGTGCGGTTATGACTGATAAACTATCTGATGGACAGTTCGTCAGTAGAAAAGCTATATTTGAATTTCACTCCACCAAGACATTGTTTTATTCAAGTAATTATGTTTTTAAAAGAACCAGACATAAACAAAATTATGAAAAATTCATGTCTTTTTATATTGTGATTTTATAATACTTTACGAAGGTAATTTTCAATCAGAATTTTAGTCATACATACTTGTTTTATATCATTTTCATATATTTTTTTTTTAATTGCTTAGCCCATGTTTATATCGCAGAAAAGTAAAAAAAAAAAAAAAAAAAAAAAAAAAAAAAAAAAAAAAAAAAAAAAAAAAAAAAAAAATCAACTGGAATATTTAAAGTATCAAGAGAAGCAATGACTTTTCAGACCATAGTAGAATATTGAAAAGTAGTAAAATGCCTTCATTAGTATCATCACTAAAAAGATGATAGAAGCATAATTTAGGAAAAAAAAAGATCAAAGTCTCCCCTAGACGGATGGTATGGCATTGCATGTGAAAAGACTGAAGTTTTTATGAGTCAGCGAATTTAAAAGGAGGGGTAACTTCATACAATGAACATCTAAGGGAAGAAAATCACAAATTTGGTCAGCGTAGAGGAAGCTAATCTGACGTAGAAAATAAGGTCAACGTTTAGGCCTACCAGGTGGCTGTTACTCGATAGATATAGTTACCATTTTTTTTCTCCTCTGACTTGCCTACCAACTAAAACACTGTACCAGTCAGGTCAACAGAAATTTACGAACTTTGACAAAATGGAATTGCTTCCAAACTTGGATTTACTGGATTCACCGAATGCAAATGCCCAAAATAAAAAGAATAATGAAATAATCTCTTTTTCATGATCAAATATACACAATGATAATATTCAATAATCGTTACAATATCAATTTAAAGAATTTACGTAAAATATCATAAAAATAGTGAGAGAATCCATATAAGCATTGTTGCAGCATCTTTGCTTGCAAAATGGCCTTGTTTGTTTACATTGTGTCGAAACAAAACTCAAGCAAACACTGAACGTTTCTCCATTTCTCCAGCAGTCCTAATTATTCCCAGCCAATGTAATGGGTCATGTTCTCAGCAAAAAATCTTGCAAGCACATCACCCTTCCCGGAATAGATACCTCCATTACAACTCTTCGTTTCTCCTCAAACAATGAACTCCTCCTTGATTTCATTTTCCCCTTCCTTAAACATTCAAATTATACCCTGCATAATTTATGCTTCCTCGTCTTTTTCTTTCGTAACACAAAACCCCAAGACACAGGATAATTTCCTCACCATCATAGTATTAACAGTATCTTAATATTTCTTACAGGTTCTCTCTCTCTCTCTCTCTCTCTCTCTCTCTCTCGCTCTCTCTCTCTCTCTCTCTCTCTCTCTCCTCTCTCTCTCTCTCTCCCTCTCTCTCTCTCTCTCTCTCTCTATGCTTTTGCTGCCTATTTGTGGTTGTGCCAGTTTTTTCAAGCATTCTTATCATTCACAAACATATGCAATGCTCCATTAGAGAGAGAGAGAGAGAGAGAGAGAGAGAGAGAGAGAGAGAGAGAGAGAGAGAGAGAGAGGAGAGAGAGAGAGAGAGCTCTTTACATTCGTGGTATCATCTCATAAGTAATTTTTATGCAATGCCTTGGTTTCTTCATGAGACTTTAAGGGGTCTAGTGAGTTTGACAACATTATTTAAAGTAAAAATAATTAAAAACTGTTTGATTAAGGAAAGAACTTGAATGAGAATTATCATCCTCAAGAACATTTGGGGAGAAAATCATAATTCCACCCCCGGGGTTTTTAGAAGTCGCGAGAGATGAAATATATAAAAGTGATTAACGCAATGGGGTAAAGAGGTAATATATGGTTTATTTTCCTCTATATGATAAAGAATTTTCTTTAGGTTGATATTAAAAAGATATCTATGAGCATTCTCCTGATCTTGTATTCTACCATATCATTTGTGTTCTCTCTCTCTCTCTCTCTCTCTCTCTCTCTCTCTCTCTCTCTCTCTCTCTCTCTCCTCTCTCTCTCTCTCTCTCTCCTCTCTCTCTCTCTCTCTCTCTCTCTCTCTCTCTCTCTCTCTCTCTCCCCCGGCCTCTGAGGAGTCATATATTAGCAAAGACTAGCCAAATTCTCATTAATTTACACAGT
>NC_090735.1:158285321-158302821 GCF_036898095.1 Palaemon carinicauda | reverse complement strand
TTTGGAAGTTAAATTTAGCATTGAAAAAAGAAGAGAACTTTCCCATTTGAAGAAAAGTTCAGTTTGATGGTGGCCACGGTATTCCAGCGAAACAAAAATACAAGGACTTGAACGACCGACTGAAAAATATTGTTTGCGGTATGATTCACAGAAAAAAAAAAAAAAACAGATTTCCTGAGAGCTGTTGTAAGGATTTTACATTACTAAAATTATCATTTACCCTTTGTAATGATTTTCTTAAGTATGCTTGTCTACCAAATTTTACATAATATTTTTTAATGAATATTGTTTCTGTACTAATGATTTTACGTTTATTTTTTTTTCTGGTGCTTTTAAAACAATTATTTAACAATAAACTCCTATATGGCTAAAAAAGCCAGTAGACTATTTATTTAAAAAAAAAAAAATTAAAATAGATAGGTCTTGAAAAGAAAATACTATTTTTATTTGTTAATAAGTTGGAATCAAACTACTGGGAATCAACTATACTGGGAATCAAACTACTGGGAATCAACTATACTGGGAATCAACTTATCAGGAATCAAAATACCGGGAATCCAATTACCGGAAGCAAAAAATCAGGAATCAACTTACCTAGAAACACACACACACACACACACACACACACACACATATATATATATATATATATATATATATATATATATATATATATATATATATATATATATATATATATATATATTTATATATATATATATATATATATATATATATATATATATATGTATATATATACATATATATTTATTTATTTATGTATATATATAATTATATATATATATATATATATATATATATATATATATATATATATATATATATATATATATATATATATATAAATTTATATATATAATTATATATATACATAAATATTAAAATTTAGATATATAAATCTATATACAAGCTATAGATAATTATACGTAGTCGTATGTACACACACGCATTATAAATTTATATATGTATATATATATATATATATATATATATATATATATATATATATATATATATATATATATATATATATATATATATATATATATATGTATATATATATTTATATATACATATATATATGTGGATATATATATATAACGGATTTTGAGCGAAGCGAAAAATCTATTTTTGGGTGAGATGGCCATGTCGTCCTGATGGAAGTTCCTATAGGGTAGCTTCCTAGGGTATATTACAACTACGGCGATATTCCCAGAGAATTTACCTTAAGGTACCAGAATTCTAACTCCTGGAGCGAGTATCCCTCGTGAAAGGGATATCGCCACATATCAGAGGACGTATTCTAGACACGTCACATGGCAATCTACATCCTGGACAGAGATTTCGTCTCGTAGGAGGTGATTGACGAGATACGAATTCGGGAAAGAAAAAGGGGGAGCCGCTCCCAAGGCTTCCCTATCCCCCGATTCGTATGCGTGCCTGGCGCCAATCCTGGCGCCATCTGTATTCCTTGTAGCGTACACGAGGTGCTACAGATACTGTATGTAGGGAGGGGTCCTACAGCCCTTTCTTAGAAAGGCAAGGGCGGGTCCATCAGGACGACATGGCCATCTCACCCAAAAATAGATTTTTCGCTTCGCTCAAAATCCGTTTTTTGGGCTCAAGCCATGTCGTCCTGATGGAAGTGTACCAGAGCATTACTGTATCTGTGGATTCTCAGAACGTGCCGTACTCCCCGGAGGTAATTTTTTCCCGGTCGACTAGACCTAGAGACCTAAGATGTTACCGTTATACATCTTTTCAACTAACTATAAACTATGTTAGAGCTTCCTGCCCCCTACAGGGAAGAGTCCTACTAGACTCTGGAAAAGTCTCAAAGAGTACATATATCTATGTATGAATACCAGGCAAGCTAATATAGTGGTCTGGCCCTATATTAAGTAAAGCATAGTTTGTAAAGGACCACTGCGTCAATATGAAATATCGACCAGTTTTCCGCACAATACTTGTATTGGACAAAGGTTTTATATCCGCATAGCAGGAAAACCAATGCAACATAGCTTGCATAAAGGAACAATTCTATTAGAATTATCCCAGATAAGGTACATAGAATGAATGCTCAATTATACCAATAAATTGACACAGGTGAAGGAGACGCAAGGTACTCAAGAACCAGATTATTGACAGGCAATAAATAGACAGGTTAACCACAATTATATATATATATATATATATATATATATATATATATATATATATATATATATATATATATATATATATAAGAAGAGGATAACCTAAAACTTTAAGAATAAGTATGATAGTAAACAGAGCTTGTTTGTCTGGAAGAAAAAAACATTAGATGCCACTTTCAAGATACCGAGGTATCAAAGTCATAAAAGCCTGTATTACAAATCAATGACATTAGCGTTAGAAACGCTCGGCACACATGTCTGCACTTATGCTAGGTTCACCTTCGGAAATGGAACAGTCTGGATGGGCAACACAGTGCCCTCACTTAGTTTGTAGTACAGTATGTAACTACACACTCACCCTGGAATTAATCGTCCCAATTAAGACCACTGTTCCTCGCAGAGTTAAACAGTAGGGTTAACACCGCGACCCACTGCTACCACAGATCTCTTTTAGTTCCTCTACTTGCTTCGCATAGTGGCAAAAGAACACTCTGGAAGACTTCCAGCCAGTGTATGAACGGAGATGTTCAAAATCCATACAATTAAAGAAATTTAAGAATGAGGCAACTTTCCTCGGATCGTGACCTGCGGGTGTATTGTCAGGATCCGCTCTGCGAATAAAATATGTGATTTTCGCTCTGAGTTGATTCAGAGATAAATTTGAGCCTGATGTTTCTCCCCTGAATAGTTGACCACCCTTGAAGTCTGAAGTTCTATGAAGATAGACCTTTAGGCATTCTACTGGACATAGAGATGCATCTTCTTTCAGAGGGCAGATTCTCCAGGGACCCCACCTGTTGGTGGGTAACTCATTCTTGGCGAGAAACGTAGGATCCGGAAACAGGTTCAGTTCTTCCCCATCCAGGAACTGAACACGACCTGCCTCTCTCGAGAGGCTACAATCTCACTAACCCTGGCCCCGGACGCGAGTGCAAAATAGGAAAATAACTTTTTGTGTCAAATCCTTTAACGCACACTCTTCATTGCTCACAAGAGAAGCGAAATGAAGAACTTGTCTAAAGACCATGAAATGGGCTTTGGAGGTGCTGAAGGTCTGAGCCTAGCACAGGCTTTCGGGACTTTATTAAAGATCTCGTTACCTAGGTCGACCTGGAAGGCATATAGAATGGGTCTTGTCAAAGCAGACTTACACGCTGAAATCGTGTTCGCTGCCAACCCTTGACCATGGAGGTGGGGAAAAAAGATAAGCAGAAGTCTGTCAAGATCTCCTGCCGAATCTTCGCCTTGACAAAAGGCCACCCATTTTCTCCAAGATGACTCATTTTGCCTTCTAGTAGATTTGCACTTATATTCCTCAAGGAAGTCTATACTGGCTTTCGAAATCCCGAAACGCTTTCTCACCGCTAGGGAGAGAAAATCATGAACTGCAGGGTCCGGGTTTTTTGTAATGAAGCGCAGACAGTTGACTTCTGGACTCGCCGGGTCAGAACTGGATCTGGTAGTGGTACAAACTTCAGCTACAGTTCCAATGCCAGGAGGAACCACACGGTGTTCGGCAACTTGTGGGCCACTATTGCCGCTACCCTTTGAAGGATCTCAGTTTGTTGAGGACCCTCAACAGAAGGTTGTGAGGAGGGAACAGATAAATCTTGGACCATCTGTTCCAGTCGAGGGACATCGCGTCCACTGCTTCCGCTAAGGGGTCCTCGTACGGGGCACGTACAGGGGCAACTTCTTGTTGTCTTTCGTCGCAAAGAGGTCTATCTGCAGTTCTGGGACTGATTCAGAATGAAGGAGAATGATCCTGCGTCTAAGGACCATTCCGACTCTATGGGTGTGAACCTGGATAGAGCGTCCGCTGTCACATTGCGGACTCCTTGAAGGTGAACTGCCGACAGGTACCACTTCTTCTTTTCCGCCAATCGGAAGACGGCCAACATCACCTGGTTGAGAGGTGGTGACCTCGATCCTTGTCGATTCAAGTATCTCACAACTACCTCGCTGTCTATCACCACTTTATGTGGAACGAATGACGCGGGGAGACTTTCTTTAAGGTAAGGAGCACTGCCCTAGCTTCTAGAAAGTTTTATGAGAAAGGTCTTGAATAGCCTGGACCAAGTCCCCTGGACTTTTTTCCGATGAGAGTGACCTCCCCATCCCTCCTTCGAGGCTTCTGAGTGAATCGTCACCAACGGGGGAGGTGGCTGAAGAAGAACCTGACTTCTTTAGATGTCTGGCTTGGGACCAAGGCCTGAGAAGAGTACTTAGCCGAAGCGGCTGGTCTTCTCAGATCTCTTCACGCGTTTGATGCATAACTTCTCCAAACTGCGATTGCATCCTTTAGCTGTGCTCTTAGCACTGGGTCTGTCACCGAAGCAAACTGGAGAGAGCGCAGTACTCTCTCCTGCTCGTGTCTTGATATCCTTTCGGAATCTTGAAGTCTCTTGACAGAACCCGCTATCTCCTTCCTTTTCTTCGCCGGGGTGGAGAAACGGTGTGACAAAAGGTCCCAGTGGATCTTAGCCACTGGAACTTTTGAGATGGAGAAAGTCGAGACTTTTTCTGTTGATCTTGAAGCCTAGGTACTCTAGGAACTGGATCACTTGACTGGAAGCTTGCAAGCATTCTGTCTCGGATGCTGCCCACACCAACCAGTCGTCCAGGTAGGCTACTACCTGAATTCCCTTTAGGCGAAATTGTTTGAGAGCTACGCTCGCAAGCTTCGTAAAAATCCTTGGGGCTATGTTTAGCCCGAATGGCATGGCTCCGAAGGCGTATAGTCTTCGTTGTAGCCTGAACCCTAGGTAGGGGGAGAGTCGATGGCTAATTGGAATGTGCCAGTAGGCGTCTGACAAGTCTATAGAGACGGAATATGCCCTCTTGGGCAGTAAGGTCCTTATGTGTTGCAGTGTTAGCATTTTGAATATGCAATTCGCTATGAACTTGTTAAGTGGCGACAAGTCCAGAATGACTCTGAGCTTTTCCGAGTCTTTCTTGGGAACACAAAACAGCCTCCCTTAGAAATTGATGGGCTTCACCCTTTTTCTCCAACAGTTCTTGAACGTACTCCTCCATAACGGGGGTGGAGTGTTGGAAAAACCGAAGGTAGGGGGGTGGAGTGCTGTACCAGCTCCCGCCCAGTCCATTCTTGAGTAGGCTGTGGGCCCAGGGATCGAAGGTCCACCGATCCCGAAATTTTAGAAGTCTCCCTCCTACCGGTATCACCTCACTTGGACTGCCGTCCTGAGGTCTTGCCTTCCTGACCACGACCACCCCTGAATCCCCTTCCCCTTGAGGGGCGTCTAAACGAGCCTCTGGCTGCTCCTCTAGGCTTTGCTCGAAAGGAAGTAGACTGCCCTTCGAACGCTGGGGTGAATGCCGTGGACTGTGTCGACACGGCCTGGGGTACCCACTGAAAGGTGGTCGGGGTTTGTGCCACGATCTGGGGCACTGGGGGCAATGGCAATTGCAGTTGCTGTTGCTGTCTAAGAGGCTTGGCTGGCTTTATCAACAACTTCTTTGACCAAGTCGGTAGGGAAAAGGGTCTTTTCCCCAAATGTTGGAGGAGATTAGTTTCTTTAGCTCGTGCCTCACCGTAGCCGAGGTAAACACGAACTCCCTACAAGCTCTCCTTGCCTTGACGGAGCCATAAAGGTCCTTCGTCACTGTGGCCAGATGAGGCTTGGCCACTACCATGAACATTTCATGGACCTTGGGGTCACTTGCCATCGTCTCGAGAGTAGTCTGAAGAGACATTGAGGCAGTCAGTCTTTCTTTTGTATCGAACTCACTTCGCAAAAGAAAGTCAGACAGCTTAGGGAGGTCCTTGCCGAACTGACGTCCGGCAATATCAGCCTCCAACTTTCCCACTGAGAACGTAAGATGGACGTCCTTCCAGTCTTTGTGGTCCATAGGCAGGGCCAGCGACAAGGGTTTACACTCCTCTAGGGAGGGGCAAGACTTGCCGGCCTCGATTGCTTTTAGTACAGCCAGAAACCCTTTCTGTAAAAGGGGGAAGGCTCTAGTAGGCGAGGACACAAAGGAAGGGAGCTTCCTATTCAAAGCCCCTCTCTTTCATCGAGGATGAAAGTAGAGCTTGAGCCTTAGCATGGTCCATCACTATGACCTCCTTCGGCTCTGTCTCCTCCTTTGAAGCTGGTTCCTTCCTCAGCCGGACATAACAGTCCGGATATGATGCCTTGCTGGGCCAGAATTCCACCCTCCCGGGGAACTGAGCACAGCTTATCCGAGATGACGATCTTTCCAGTCGTCATCGGCATGTGCTCAGCATACCTCCATGGGTTAGCATCTGAGCACAAGGGAAGGTCTTTCACATTGAGCTTTTTCTGGGGCCCATGTGATTCTGCAAGGCACTGCATTCACAGTTCCATTGCAGCCGCCTTCTCCTGATTCTCCTCCTGCATTTGCTGGATCATTCCAACAATAGAAGAGAGGGCCTGTCCCAGCTCTACTGGGAGACCGGCCGATGTAGAGGGGCTTGAACTTCATCCTGGGCTTCTGCCAGGAGGTCTTCCTCCTAACACCCGTCCACATCAGACATCCTGTCATTTAGCTGGATGTCTTGCATCGCGACCGCGACTTCAGCATCCACCTGGATCTGAACTTAGGGGATCTCCTCTTGAGGCTGGGGAATCACTGCATCAGCTGATGCCTTAGGGAAAGGATACGCCCTCATCTTCTCACTTGGAAGATAAGGGCCAGAAGTGTTCTTTTGGAAGCCCCTTACCCAGGTACGAAGCTTCTTCCTAGCTATTTAAATGTCTCATTAATCAGGTTAGTGCACACAGTACATACCTGAGGGTCCCAATACCGGAGATCATCCTTGGAGACAGCGTATGCTGCGTGTCTCCTACAAAACTCATGTCCGCAGAGGTTCTTGCTGCTGCCATTGCAGAAAGCACTTCCCCACTTCGGAGTGTCCTTCTGTAAAAAGAAGAAATTTCCATGAGTATCAAGTGAAGTATGTATCACTGGATATGCATAGTATAGCATAACAATTCAGAAAGGAAAGACACACACTTGTGTTTCCCTCACAACCCATTGTTGCAGCCTTCCAGATAATAAAATAAAAAATGGTTTATCTCTTCTAGAGTAACCAATGCAAGGTTTCCAGAGGAAACAGGTGGAGCTCACACCTAAGCAATGATTTTAAAATCCTGGATAATAGACAGGGAAGAACTCAGCTTCCTATCTGAGGGCAACAGCAAAGGGATGTGCAAGAAAACACAATAGTGTTAGAAGATACATTGCTGTACCAAAACCTTTACTATAGTTTTCTTCTTACTGTATATGCTATACAGAAGAATACTAGTACAGTATAGGGGGATGTGTGCCGGCCTGCCTTTGCCGGCCAGCACACACCACAACTAGCTTTAAAGTATACTACTTAACAGCTATAGGGCGGCAGCACTCTGGTTCAAATGCCTGTGCCGGTCGGCAGCAACTGCCGGCCGGTAACAGCCAGTGTTGGCCGGCAATGGCTGCCGGCCAGCAACTACACAAGGTAGTACCCAGCTGCCGGCCACACTCTTGGTGACCGGCAGACAAGGACTGACATAAGCCGGCCGGCAAAGGTACAAGACCGATGCTAGCCTGCAGCAAAAGAACCAGAGGACTACACCTGCCCGGCTGCCGGCCTCATAGGCCGGCAGCCGGGACAGGTACAGCACTAGAAGAAAAATAGAATGGATGCCGGGATAAGAGTGTACACAACCTCCAAGCCCGGCAACCGAAAGAGTGCATATAAGGAAGGGGAGAAACTAATTCAGGCTTCCTTGACCAATGCCGTCCGGCTCTGCCGGCAGGCATGGATGAGGGACCAAGAGAGGTCCGGGCAGCACTCGAAAACATAAGACCCTTGCCGGCCAGCAGCTCTGCCGGCCGGCAATGGGCTGAGTCAATTCCACATCCCAACCTATACTAGGTCCAGAAGTAGAACGACGTACAGTACAGTAAGACCCCTGCCGGCCAGCTCTGCCGGCCGGCAAGGTACAGTACAGTAATGGCTAGGCCATTACGGAGATAGAGGGGGAAGGGACAAGAGGGTCCTGCCAACCTTGCTTCAGTGACAGATCACCCGCAGCCAAGAAACTTATCTTAGCCTAAGGGAGATCTAAGGGGAAAGGCCAGCAATACTTGCCAGCTTCCAGAGCACCAAAGCAAGGAAGGCGTTGCTACTCCCAAGGGAAGAACTTATCCTCCCCCGAGAACAGCAACAGGTCTAGTCTGGTAGATCACAAAAGAAGGAATCATAACTACAGAAACCTTCGGTAGTGACCTAAGGGAGCTAAGCTCCCTTTGTATGTGTTAGGTCAGCGAGGGGGACTCCGCCCCAAGCCAGACAACACAGACTCAGACTAAAAACTCTGTTGTTCTGTCCCCCTTGAACCATAACTACAGGAACAGGAAGGTACAGTAACACCCTAGTATAGTTTTATCGAAAATAAATTCGGAAAAAACCACTTAGGGGTAAGCCCAAGGCTTAAACAGAGGGAAAGGGATTGCATACCTTCTCCGAAGAAAAGAAAGCAACCGGGGAATATGATAAAGTATACTAAGGCTCCATAAGCAATTAGCCTAGGCACCTAGAGAATCGATTACCTAATTCACCGAAACTCACACGTATACAATCTTGGAAATATTCCACACAGTCTAAAATGTATAAAATATAGCCTAAAGCTTCAATAAAATTTTAATTACACTCGGAAAAACCAAAATCATGCATGAAGTACTAGGACCAAACGACTAGGCTACATGGCCTAGCGTAGGCCAGAATGGCGAATACTTCGCCAAATAATACTAAGCACGAAAGGAAATCCTATGTAATGCTAAATAGCTAAAATTTATTAAAGCAAAACAACCAGGAATGTCGCTCTGACTAACTAATTTATACCTAGCGAGCGACAGTGTCCAGGACACCTCTGGTAGGCTACGGCTCTTGTATCAAAGATTAATCCTATTAATCACTCAAAATTTTACCAAGAGCCTACATTTATACATAACAGACACTATACTCAACTTATCAGAGGCCGACGAAGACGAAGAAGCCATGAAAAGTCGAATAAATCCAAGATTTGCGAGAAAAACAGGAAAAAACACCCAGTTGTTAAGCTACGCAAAAAGGAATACAGATGGCGCCAGGATTGGCGCCAGGCACGCATACGAATCGGGGGATAGGGAAGCCTTGGGAGCGGCTCCCCCTTTTTCTTTCCCGAATTCGTATCTCGTCAATCACCTCCTACGAGACGAAATCTCTGTCCAGGATGTAGATTGCCATGTGACGTGTCTAGAATACGTCCTCTGATATGTCGCGATATCCCTTTCACGAGGGATACTCACTCCAGGAGTTAGAATTCTGGTACCTTAAGGTAAATTCTCTGGGAATATCGCCGTAGATGTAATATACCCTAGGAAGCTACCCTATAGGAACTTCCATCAGGACGACATGGCTTGAGCCCAAATATATATATATATATATATATATATATATATATATATATATATATATATATATATATATATATATATTTATATATATTTATATATATATATATATATATATATATATATATATATATATATATATATATATATATATATATATATATATATATATATATATATATATAAATCTATATATACATATATATATATATGTATATATATATATATATATATATATATATATATATATATATATATATATATTTATACATATATATATGTATATATATATATATATATATATATATATATATATATATATATATAAATATATATATAAATATATATATATATATATATATATATATATATATATATATATATATATATATATATATGTATGTATATATATTAATATATTATATACTTGTATATTTATATATATATACATACATACATATATATATATATATACATATATATATATATATATATATATATATATATATATATATATATATATATATATATATATATACTGTATATATATATGTATATATATAAACATATATATACATATATATATATATATATATATATATATATATATATATATATATATATATATATGTATATATATATATATATATATATATATATATATGTATGCATATATATATATATATATATATATATATATATATATATATATATATATATATATATTTTACCAGGGCTACCTGGTAATATGTCCTTCATACATGCACCGAAAAACACCTCAAATGTGGGGTAAGTGTGTTGAGTTCTGGAGCAGATGTCAGTTTTTTGTTGCCCATCTTACTTGCTCAAGCTACAAGTCTTGTATATGACATATCAGACCCATCAGTAAGATAGCATGAAATGATAAAGGATATAGCTGCCTTTGCCACTTCTTCAATGGGTTTTTCTATTGCTCAGAACTTTTGAAAACTTTTACCCCACTAAATAACTGTAGTACTTACCCTTTTCTTGAACCATTAACCCGTGACACTGTATCACATCCAGTTAGGGCATGAGCTGTAACAAATGATCAGCAATGTTTTTATGTTTTATAACAGTGGCCTTAATGTGTGATAGAGCCCTGCCGTTAGCACTCATCATAAGGCCACAGTTTAAACATTGGTGTTCATAGTGATGATAGGGAAGGATAAAGACATCATTATCATCACTCACAACTTTCAGTGACGACAATCCATCTTTAGCTAATTGAACTACCTGGTTAATGATAATTACAACGGCTTCTTCGTGTGTTATACACATATCCTGTCTTTTAATTGTCACTTCTTTGGTCGTGTCAAATGGAGTCTGGTCTTCTGATGTGATGATAAGTTTGGGATTACCCGACCTCATACAAGCATAATTTCTGATATGCTGACAAAATAATGAATTCAGCTGATTTTTTTTCTTCTGATACTGTAAGAACCACCTTCCGCCGGGTCAATGGCGTACTTGGTGTGAGGGTATGATGACTACTGACATAGTTAATGCCTTGCCTGGCTGATCAAGTTTGGTCTTTTATGCTTGGTCCGTGGTACTGATCAAACATCAGATAGTCATCACTGCTAGAGATAAAAGACATCAAGTAGTCCATAGAATTCAGGAAAATTATGTAGCGTTACCAGGTGCAGCCAAATGTATCACCCACAAAATATCACTTCCATCGATGATTACTTCTTCTGAGTTAGATGCTGCCCTACCTGAATGCTCTACCTTGAGTTTCTGATTGAGAACTTCCTTTGTTTTGGAGATTCATATGTCTCCATTGTTCTGGAACAGAAAAGTTGATGCTGGTGATAACTCATACTTAAGATCTTCATTCTTACGAATGTCCCTTGATCCTTGTGGGACAATGGCTCATGAATAAATCAAGGTAGTGTCATAAAGAACTGTGTTTCCAGCTTTCAGATGCCTTTTAATTGTGGCCATGGTAATAACATTCTTGGGAATACTATATAAGAGTCCTGATGGCAATGCTGCTTCATTCTCACTTACATGCTCTTCACCGATTGTCACAGCTTTATTAACATTGCCTGGGTCTTTTGCAATCCTGCTAGTGACACTATCCACAATACTTAAGGGTGTTGGAATGGGTCTAAGGGATCTATCAAATTCGGAAATTTTTTGAGTTAGTTTCCTATGATCTACACTGTTAGCAGATATGGGCTGAGGAGCCTCCTCTTTATTTGTCCATATAAGGGATCCTTTATCTTCTGACATAGAAGACACATCTTGTATCATATGACTACAGATTTGTAGACTCAATGCCTAATGTTTCAATGTTGATGACCGTAGTATGATTCCTATGATGCCTCCTGGTCCATGGCCATATCATGAAAGTATATTCTTTGAACATATCTGACAGTATGCCATTCCATAAACTAGGCTTATGCTGCATCACATGCTGACCCCTGAAGAACTTTTGCGGTACTTCAGGAGGAAGGCATTTCATTTTTTATATGAATTATTTATCTCTGAAGAGAAGACTAAATTAAATCAGCAATGCGGTTGGGTGGTTGATGAGTAGACTTGTGATAATGTTGCCGATAAGAAAAGCTGGTAGAGTGAATTCAAACTTACAAGAAATAGCCTTGAGAAAGGAGAGAAGAGTACCACTGCCTTTGCAAGAAGCCTCGTGAAAATTGATTCTCGTTTCATATGAACAACTGAAAGTCCTGAGTTGTTTACACTTGAAATTAATTTTCTTAGCCAAACATTGTAAGGATGTACGAACCTCTTCCTCTTCCTCATCATCCCCTTAATGCAATACGCTAGATTCTTTGGTTTTGAAAACCAACAGGTTTGTATCTCCATTGCTTGATTTACTGGTAATTGTTTTGTGAGAGACCTATGTTTCATTGTATGACTGATACAACTTAAATGTATCTACGATATTCCAAATATGGGAACAATCTTTATGCAGGTCAGAGACAACCAAATTAAATGCTTCATCAGTTTTATGAGACCTTTCAAATAATTTCTGGGATGTTGCCATGAATTTTTTATGACATGTCCTATGGTAACTACCAGCTGTTGGATATAAATCACTTAGAGCTCCCTGTAATCGTGTATGGACTTATTCTGCTTGTTTGTCTTTGGGCTGGTTACAAACATCTTGTTTGGTTTGTTTGAAATTATTTGCAGTTGCACATCTAATGACTTGAAATCAAATTTGCCAGAAGATAAACGTTATATCTTACTTGGTACAGCTTCGGCCTTTGTATGGCCAAATCCAACTTGCCACTTTATATTAGTCTTTTAAGTGTATGTTGATATACAATCTATATGGCATTTCAGAGTATATTGACAGCGTGACGGGCTGAGAGAGGCTGTGACTAAGAAGGCAGGATGAAAGCAACTGAGTAACTTTATAACAGAACATCGGTTTATATATACATAAAGTCCAGGCAAAAGGGACATAAAAGCATAACAGGCAATTTCCTGTTCAACCGACAACCAGTTCTGTTAACAGCTAACGGTGAAAAAGAGACATGTTTATTTAGGTCCCTATCAGTGCGAGGGGAGAGCGAAGATACAAACCATAATATATACAAAAAAAAATGTTTCTACTGTGTACGATCGTGTGACACACGGTTGGTACAACAGTCATTTTCTAGAGATTTTTCCAACTCTCTGTGTAGTTATCATCTCGCTTGTTGCTGCTTTGGATAATGTTCTTAATTCGAGCTGGTCTTGCAGTAATTGAAGGTGCATTAACATTATTTATCATACAAATAGAACTTTATATAAAGAAACACCTGGTATGATTCGTAAGTGAAACAAAGAATAAGACAACCGTCGAAATTTATTGATACATCATGATAGGTTAATATCTGTCTAATAAATAAACTTATTGCTATCAAAATTATAAAATTGTATCGTTAGAAAAAAATCAATGCAATATTAAGGGGTAAGTAATACTTGAGGATTTTTAATATATATGGAAAACTAAATGATTAAACTAGATAGATACAAGGCAAGATGGATATTGTTCTTAGAGTTATTATTTCCTTTCCTTGATAGTACTCACTATCATTGTTTATAACAATGCTTCCGCATATGATACCACATTGAGAAGAAAAAATAATCAAGTTTAAAAAAAAAATAAAAACTATTCCCATGCTATTTAAATGGAAGGGTTTTTTTTTTATCCAAAATGGTTAAAACAAGGTTTAAATATATTGCAATAACCATAGAAAAAATTTATTTGAATAGGTGCATTATTTTTGGAGCTATTCACTTTTCATTCGGAAATATACTTCCGCACCTATCGTTAATTTTATATCAACAATAATTTTCCAACTTGCTAGAAAAATTTTTCCTCATGGATGCTAATTTATCACCCTCAAAATTGCTTTAAAAAAGCTATCTTACTAACATAATGTGCAATAAAAAAAAAAATTATATACTCCCAACCGACGTTCGACGCCAAAACCCAATTCTACTGCTGGATTATTCTCGGCGGAAAATGCTCCAGATAAATCGAAAAAATCTGAGCTATGAGAATGTAAAGAATATTCGTTGATTCAACAAATTCTTTTTTCTAACATTTTCACTTGTTTCTCGGGACACTTGCTTTCCATAAATTTCCCTTTGTTTCCAAAAATGTTATCCATCATATATCCTTAAAGTTTTGGTTATTTTGTTTAAAGAAATCTTCCAAGACAGTTTTTCCAACACATCTTATTTTTGTTGTTAAGAACAGTTAACTAACCTTAGCCCTAAAAGTTTAATATTTTCTTATATTTGCCCGATAATTTTCTAAGTGTTTTTGAATAATCCATTTCAAATTCACAGTTCTAATGAGGTGAAAAGTTTATTTTTCAACCATTTGTATAAATGGCTTTAAGGTTTATTGAAAAAACATGATTTAATATACTATGCCGATGCAGTTCTTACACTACACACACAGATATTTATATAAATAATAAACTTCTTTACAAATATAAATAATAAATATAATACTATCATTTTCATAACAATGGATTAATCTCATCTCTTCCAACATTTTACATGAACTACTTGCACATTTCAGCTCTAATCTCTGTAATGTAACACGAAACTTTAATATTTAATGTGAATTTGTTTTCTGGACTTTTATAAAAATAAACACACACATAAACTCACACACGCATACATCCACACACAAGCAAACACATACACATATATTTATAATATATACATAATTATATATATATATGTGTGTGTATGTATATATATATATATATATATATATATATATATATATATATATATATATATATATATATATATCCTTATAAATATATATATATATATATATATATATATATATATATATATATATATATATATATGTATATATATATATATATATATATATATATATATATATATATATATATATATATATATATATATATATATATATATATATATATATATATACATATATATATATATATATATATATATATATATATATATATATATATGCATATATATATATATATATATATATATATATATATATATATATATATATACATATATATATATTTATATATATATATATATATATATATATATATATATATATATATACATATATATATATGCCCCCTGTGGCCGCGGGGGCATATAAAAATTAGAATAGCGCCAACGTTATCCCTGCGTGTCGTGAGAGGCGACTAAAAGGGACGGGACAAGGGGGCTGGGAACCCCCTCTCCTGTATAAAAATCCTACGAGACAAAGACAGAGAGATGGAGCTGGGGGGAGAGTGACTGCTCCCCGCACTCTAGTTTTGGGGTGTTTGAATGTGCGTGGATGTAGTACGATAGAGAGTAAAAGATGTGAGATTGGAAGTATGTTTAGAAGTAGAAGGATGGATATATTGGCCTTGTGTGAGACAAAGATGAAAGGAAAGGGTGAAGTGATGTTTGGTGAAATGTCTGGTAGAGTGTCTGGGATTGAAAGGAGAAGAGCGAGAGAGGGTGTGGCGTTATTGCTGAGTGAATGGATGACAGGTAAAGTAGTGGAATGGAAGGAGATATCATCTAGGTTAATGTGGGTAAGGATTAGGTTGGGTAGGGAATGTTGGGCGTTTGTCAGTGCGTATGGGCCAGGTAGTGAGAAAAGTGAAGAAGAGCGGAATGAGTTCTGGAAAGAATTAACTAGGTGTGTAGAATGACTGGGTAGAAGGAATTATGTAGTTGTCATGGGTGACTTAAATACTAGAGTGGGCGCTGGAGAGGTAGAAGGTGTCATTGGGAAGTATGGCGTACCAGGTGAAAATGAGAGTGGTGAGAGACTGGTAGATATGTGTGTTGAACAAGAGATGGTAATAAGTTCTAGCTTTTTTAAAAAGAAAGATAAAAATAAGTATACATGGGTAAGAGTGGCAAATGGAAGAGTAGTAGAAAGGGCATTAATGGATTATGTGTTGATAACTAAAAGAATGTTTGGAAGATTGAAAGACGTGCACGTGTTTAGGGGTATGGCTAACGGTATGTCTGATCATTTTTTGGTGGAAGGAAAATTAGTTGTAGCAAAAGAATGGGGAAATAGAGTAGGTGGATGTAAAAGGGAGCTAGTGAGGGTTGAAGAGCTAATAAAACCGGGGGTAAAAAGTAAATATCAGGAAAGGTTGAAAATGGCATATGACGAGGTAAGAGTAAGAGAAACTGGTAATTTAGAGAAGGAGTAGAAGTTAGCAAAAGAAAATTTTGTTGGGATTGCAAGTGATGTATGTGGTAAGAAGGTTGTTGGAGGCAGCATGAGGAAGGGCAGTGAATGGTGGAATGAAGGAGTGAAGGTAAAAGTGGAAGAGAAAAAGAGGGCTTTTGAAGAATGGCTGCAGTGTAATAGTATAGAGAAGTATGAAAAATATAGAGAGAAAAATGTGGAAGTAAAGCGCAAGGTACGTGAGGCAAAGAGGGCAGCTGAACTGAGGTGGGGTCAGGGATTGGGTCAGTCATATGAAGAGAATAAGAAGAAGTCTTGGAAAGAAGTAAAGAGAGTAAGGAAGGCCGGCGCAAGAATTGAAGAGACAGTGAAAGATGGAAATGGAAGGTTGTTAAAAGGAGAGGAGGCAAGGAAAAGGTGGGCGGAATATTTTGAAAGTTTGCTGAATGTTGAGGATAATAGGGAGGCAGATATAATTGCTGTTCCAGGTGTTGAGGTGCCAGTGATGGGAGATGAAAATGAGAGAGAGATTACAATAGAGGAAGTGAGGAGAGCACTAGATGAAACAAGAGCAGGAAAAGCATCTGGTATGGATGGTTTTAAAGCTGAGATGTTGAAGGAAGGGGGTGTGACTGTACTTGAATGGTTGGTGAGATTGTTTAATATGTGTTTTGTGTTGTCAATGGTACCAGTAGATTGGGTTTGTGCATGTATTGTACCACTATATAAGGGTAAGGGAGATGTGCATGAGTGTTGTAATTCAAGAGGTATTAGTTTGTTGAGTGTAGTTGGAAAAGTGTATGGTAGAGTAATGATTAATAGGATTAAGGATAAAACAGAAAATGCAATCTTGGAAGTACGGGGTGGTTTTAGAAGAGGTAGGGGTTGTATGTATCAGATTTTTACAGTTAGGCAGATATGCGAGAAACATTTAGCAAAAGGTAAGGAGGTGTATGTTGCGTTTATGGATCTGGAGAAAGCATATGATAGAGTTGATAGGGAAGCAATTTGGAATGTGATGAGGTTATATGGAGTTGGTGGAAGGTTGTTGCAAGCAGTGAAAAGTTTCTACAAAGGTAGTAAAGCATGTGTTAGAATAGGAAATGTAGTGAGTGATTGGTTTCCGGTGAGAGTGGGGCTGAGACAGGGATGTGGGATGTCGCTGTGGTTGTTTAACTTATATGTTGATGGAGTGGTG
>NC_090735.1:158272821-158277821 GCF_036898095.1 Palaemon carinicauda | reverse complement strand
ACACCTTGAAATTGACATATCCTTCCTACATTTCAGGTGGCAGATTAGGGAGTCTGAGTCAGTGTGGTTGGCGGCCATTTTGTGAACATATCCGAAGCGTAAGTTGCCCTATATATATATATATATATATATATATATATATATATATATATATATATATATATATATATATATATATATATATATATATATATATATATATATATATATATATATATATATATATATATATATATATATATATACTTGTTCCTTATAGAATTTGTGATATTTTTACCTGCATTATATATTAAATATATGTATTTTTTGACGAAATTTCTAAGTACTCAAAAAATGACCTTTAGATATGGCCCCTGATATAAATGTAATTAACAAAATAATGAAGATTTTTTTACATATTTCTATTTTAGGATAACATATGTTTATTCACTGAAAAAATTAGCCACTTCCTATTTCATTTGGGTACCCAAAAAAATTCATGAAATTTGGACAATTTTTTTTTTGGCCAAGAAAAGTTACCCTTTTTTTTCTCATTTCAGATCTTCACCTCCATGGGTCCGACTTCATCCAAAATACATCAAGATGTGTCCTAAACATTCAAGAATCAATTCCTAAAAGGATTTGTGTATATATGTATAATTTTTTTTTATGAATTTTTATGTAAGGTCTTTTTTTCTACTTAATTTTTTAAAATATTTATAATAAATAGTTTTTCTGCAGATGAGTAGTATTTATCTTTACAGTAGTTTTAAGCATTCATTGAATTTTTTTTTGGCAAAAAAAAAAAAAAAACAGAGGTTACTGCAAAAACAGATTTTTCAAGAATTTTTTTTTTTCGTCGGGGTCGCGAGCGACCGAGTATACCCTTAAAGGGGTGTCCGAGGAGCGTACCTATCCAGGGTTCAAGTAGAATTATATTTAATCTACAATAAGTGGAATATTTTTTCCCCTAACACCACTATTATTTATTTAACAATAAGGATATTTTTTCCTCAGGATCACCTATAAATACTGTCAATTCCTGGGTGCAAAGCCAGCGCCTCGATATCATTCCTTCGTGGGACGTGTAACTGATACTGTGACGAACCAAGAGAAGGTTGTAACTAAAATGCAAGTTGAAAACAACTGAATTTATCATAGAACAATCTCCTTTATATACAAAAGTTCAAGGCAACAAGAATTTTCATGTTAAAAAACAGACAATGTTACAGAGGAGAAACAAGATATGTTTTTTCAGGTTCTTTTTAGTGCGAGGGGAGAGCGAAGATACAAGCTCAAAATGAACTATGTACGAACGTGTGACATGCGGTTGGTACATGGCTCCCCCCTAAAAATGACATACTGTACATGTTAAATAGGGTGCCCTGATCTAGAGAGGAGAACTGTAGGCCGGTCTTCTGGCAGGAGATAAGCAGGTTTTAGATGATCAATGGAGACCCAGTCTTCTTTGCCACGAATGTTTACTAGGAATGCTTTCGGACTGCATCGGATCACAAGGAAAGGGCCCGTGTAAAGGGGCGTTAGCGTTGGCTTGCAGGGTGCAAGTCTGTTGGTAGGTGATGCTTCGCAGGGGGCTTGTAAGTCTGGCGGCATGGACTGAATTTTCCCATGACGTGACGTATGCGCTGGAGATCGTCGGAGGAGGTTGTAAAAGGAAAAAAAATCGGCAGGGACGACCAACGGATCGCCTTACACCATTTCAGTTGCCAAGACGTCGAGGGCTTCTTTAGGAGTGGTCCTTAGTCCCAGGAAGACCCAGGGAAGCTGAGTAAACCAGTTGCAATCCTTGCAGAGGGACATCAAAGCTGCTTTGAGGGTGCGATGAAAACGTTCAACCATTCCATTGGCAGCGGGGTTGTAGGCTGTTGTGTGATGTAGGGTGATGCCCAGGAGATTCGCTAATGATGTCCAAAATTGAGAGGTGAAAGTGGTACCCCTCTCAGAAGTAATATGCTCAGGGATACCAAATCTTGAAATCCATCCTGAGAGTAAGATAGATGTACATGAGGCGGACGTTGCTGTTTCATTGGGAATGGCTTCAGGCCAACGAGTGGAATGGTCGATGACGGTAAACAGGTAACGATGGCATTGTGATGTGGGTAGGGGAGCTACAACGTCGACGTGAATATGTGCGAAACGACGCTGAGGTTGAGGAAAGGTGCCACTCCTGAATCCGTGTGTTGATGTACTTTGGAAGTTTGGCAAGAAGTACAGGCGCGAACGAAATCCATAGCATCCTTAGAAATATGCCGTGCCAAATGAACTTCGTCTTCAGCAGCTGTGCAGTAGAACGGCACGAGGGATGTGAAAGGCTGTGAATGAAATCAAACACCTGCCGGCGCATCGGAGCAGGGATCCAAGGTCGCTGTCTACCAGTACTGACGTCACAGAGGAGGGTGGTGTTGGAGTTTTCGAGGGGGAAGTCTTTCCAACGGTAGGACGTGCAGGATGTCCTACACGCTTGATACTCTGGATCCTGTCGTTGGGCTTCAGCCAAGGCGTTGTAATCCAATCCCAGTTGAACGGCAGCCAATGTGTTCCAAGATAGGACATCGGCAACAGGATTCATTTTCCCAGGGACGTATTGAAGGGTGCAATTGTACTCAGCCACGGCGGAGAGATGTTGGCGTTGACGGCCGGACCAGGCGTCAGACTGTCGAGTGAAGGCATGCACCAGAGGCATGTGGTCTGTGCGAATGACGAAAGGCGTACCTTCTAAGAAATGGCGAAAGTGACGGACAGGCAAGTGCACCGCCAGCAATTCTCGATCGAAGGTAGAATAACCTGATTCTCCCTTAGAGAGTTTTCTGCTGAAGAAGGCCAATGGGCGGGGCGAGCCGTTGACCACCTGCTTGAGTACTGCACCAATAGCGACGTCGCTGGCATCGGTGGAGAGAAAGAGAGGGGCATGTGGGATAGGAAAAGTGAGAGCCGCAGCAGTTCATAGGGCCTTCTTTGCATTGCAGAAGGCTGCTTCTAGAAGGGGACCCCACTTCAGGTCCTTTGGCTTACCCTTGAGGGAGGCGTAGAGGGGAGCAAGAGTGGTGGCAATGGCTGGCAGAAAACGGTGATAATAGTTGATCATGCCCAAAAATTCCTGCAGAGCTTCAACGGTCGAGGGCACGGGGAAGTCCTGAACAGCTGCTACCTTCTCAGGGAGGGGAAGGACTCCTTCGGGAGTGATGCGGTGCCCTAAGAACGACACTTCGTTTGCGCCAAAGGTACACTTGTCATACCGGACTGCAAGGCCGATTTGTTGCAGGCGGTCGAGAACGATGCACAGGTGACGGAGGTGTTTTTCTTTTGAGGAGGAGAACACAAATATGTCGTCCACATAACATACACAGAAAGGGAGGTCCCCTAAGATGCCATCCATGAGACGTTGAAATGTGGCCCCATCAGTACTAAGGCCAAAACAGGAGTAATTGAAGCTGTATGTACCAAACGGAGTGGTGATGGCAGTCTTGGGGATGTCTTCTGGGTTCATAGGCACCTGATAATGCCCCTTCAGGAGGTCGAGCGTAGAGAAAACCTTCGCTTTGTGCAAGTAGGAGGTCACGTCGGCAATGTTTGGTAGGGGGTAGTGATCTGGTTCGGTTTGCATGTTCAGGCGCCTGTAATCCCCGCACAGACGGAGGGAGCCGTCTTTCTTCAGAACCATGTGTAAGGGTGACGACCATGGGCTGGATGCCTTTTGGCAAAGGCCCATTTCCTCCATTTCAGGGAACGTCTGTTTGGCGGCGGCCAATCGTTCCGGTGCCAGACGTCTGAATTTTGCGAAAACTGGGGGTCCCATCGTCTTGATATGGTGATAAATACCGTGCTTGGCAGGAGCCGTGGGCGTTTGGCGAAGTTCTGGACGGAAAACTTCCGTGTACGACGTGAGGAGGTGGGCGTAGGCATCCGTGGGCGCGCTGATGTGGAGAGCGAGGTTGGAGGGGGCGGGATGAAGATGTGTCGACAAGTATGAGTCTGCGTTGACCAGTCGTCGGTGGGCGACATCGACCAGAAGGTGGAAATGAGAGAGGAAATCCGCACTGAGGATTTGCAATGTGACGTCAGCAACGAAAATCTTCAAATTAAATTTACCGTTTCTGAACGATAATGTGAGGTTCTCGTAACCGTAGGTGGGTATCACAGATCCGTGGCAGCTACCAAGTGGACGTCGGCAGACGTAGACAGACTACGTCGTGTCCTGAAGAGTTCCCTTGGCTAAAGAGAACGACAAGCACCCGTGTCTACCAAAATTTGCATGCCCGTTCCTGCATCATGTAAAAAGAAAAGATTAGAAACACGGGAGGCCACCGCCACGAGCAATGGCCTACTTACAAGTTTTTTGGCCACTGACAATCCTTGGCACATTTCTTCACGGTTGCCCGGAATCTGAAGCGATAGTAGCAAAACTGCAGCGAATGGGAGGTAGTAAGTGGCTGTAAAAGTCGTTGGTTGGGGCGCGAGCGAGTGGCGGGTGGTGGGTGGCTATGTCGCCGCTTCGGCACGTCACGGGGTAGGCGTCTATGTCTTACTGCCTTCACGTCAGCTTCAGGTGACGTTGAATAGGCGTCCTCTACGTCAGGGCTGGAGGCGTTGATGGAGGTCTGGAAGTGGCTGTCCATAAGGGTGTCGGCTTTGGTCATCAAGTCCTTTATGGGTAAACTGTCGACATCGGGTATGGCAGCGCGTATAGGTCCGGGTAAACGGCGTATCCAAATGGCACGAAGCAGGTTCACCTCATGAGGAGAGCCGTCTGTGGCAGGTTGCAGGCCAGCGATACTGGTCATTTCCTTGAGGGCGAGCGAAGGCCTTTCGTCCCCCAACGGTTGTTGTGAGAGCTAAAAAAGCTTTGCTATACGGGCGGTTGGCGACGGCGAGTACTGCTGCAAAAGGTATGTTTTAAGGGCGTCATACGCTATTGGGGTGTCTCCTTGTTCACAAAGCCAGTTGGATATTTCAGGGAAGGTGTCCTCGGGTATCGCTGCGGGAACATAATCTGCTTTGGT
>NC_090735.1:158260321-158267821 GCF_036898095.1 Palaemon carinicauda | reverse complement strand
TAACATTTCCTGATTATTTTTGGGCCATGGCATATCAATGCTGAGACCTACAACATTAGGCTCAACCCTATTGAGTAATAAGATGAGTTCCTTACTTTCACGCTCAACAAAAGGTTTCAACATATTTGCATGGCATAGTTGATACTTACGTCGCCTATCTGGTGTTTCTATTAGGTAGTTAAGACTACTAACTACCTTTGCAACCTTCCATGGACCTGAAAACTTTGCCGTTAAGGGATTTCCTGGAATTGGCAGCAGAGCAAGTACCTTATCCCCAACCTGAAATTCCCTAACTCTGGTCTTTATGTCGTACTTTTCCTTCATCTTCCCCTGACCAATTACTAGATTATTCTTAGCAAATTCCCATGCCTTAGTTAACTTACTCCTGGACTCTCTCAAGAACTCTATCAAGCTTACGTTAGGGTGACTCCCCTCCCAACTCTCTCTTATCACATCCAAGGGACCCCTTACCTTGTGACCAAAAACTAATTCAAAGGGAGTGAAACCCATTACATCACTTGGTACAGACCTAAAAGCAAAAAGTAAATACGGGAGAACTTTATCCCATCCTCCCGGATTATCCCCACAATATTTTTTTAACATGGATTTCAGTGTCTGATGGAATCGCTCAATCTGTCCCTGGCTTTTTGGATGGTAAGGCGATGACCTGATATGTTGAACCTTCAACTCCTGTAAACGTTTACAAAAATCTTTGCTGGTAAAATTAGTCCCGCAATCAGATTGAATCGCCTTGGGCAAACCAAACCTGGAAAAGAAGTTTGTTAATGCATTGATGACCTGCTTACTCTTAAAACTCCTCAGGGGCATTGCTTCCGGGTACCTAGACATTCGATCCATTATAGTTAGTATGTATTGATTACCACTGCTGGTTTCAGGCAATGGGCCTACAATGTCAATCAAAATTTCCTGAAAATGTTCCCCCACTGCTGGAATAGGTTTTAAAGGTGCCTTAGGGATTTTCTGATTGGGTTTACCAACCAGTTGACAAGTTTTGCAAGAATTAACAAACCTTTTTACCTCAGACCTCATCTTTGGCCAATAAAAGTGTTCAGCAATTTTCCTAAAAGTCTTTCCAATTCCAAAATGACCTGCGAACACATCCTCGTGTCCCAACCATAAAATCTTGTCCCTATATCTATGGGGCACTACCACCTGTTTCCTTACCTCCCAATCATCAGACGGAACCATAGTTGACCAACTCACCCTCAGTAGGATGCCGTGTTCCCACAGATACCGAGGTCTACTCAAATCAGAGTCTACCTCCACTCCTAATTCTCCAAACTCCTCCTTCTGAGCTAACCTAAGTGATTCCCTATCCCACCCTACTGAGCTATCCCACTCAGAGACCTGACTAGGACTTGCAGAAGCACTTAACCCAGAAACCCCTCCCTCTGACAGCTCCTCTAGACTATCCAAGCCTAACCCTTCATCCTCTATCCCAGATGAATGAGCTGCCGAGCGAGTCACAACCATTACCGGTTCAATTTCACTAACGGGGTCAGCATACCGGCATTGCACAACTGGGCAATCACATACCGTACCTGCCACTATATCGTTAGCCAACACAATATCAACATTGCTTACGGGTAATACATCCACCATTGCCAACTTCATAGGTCCATTAATCCACCTTGAGTCTACCCAAAACTCACCCAGAGGACACGCTACTACCGTATTAGGAAATCCACCTAATACTACATACTCTGGCTCCTCCTCTCTGAAGTCCCAGGGCAATGAGGACCGTAAGATTACCGACTGGGCCGCGCCAGTGTCCCGTAGTATTCTCACCCGCCTTCCAGACCCTGACCGGTCTTTAGCGAAAACCTCGCCTTCTGCAACTTACTTACTGAAGCAACTACTTACCTGGGACCTGCTCCCAGCAACCTTACCAATCAAGCCTACCGGCTTTGACTTACCCTGCCCTTTCCAGGCAGTACAATCAGCCTTAACATGGCCCTTTTTCCTGCAGAAAAAACAAATGATTTCACTTCCACCCCTACTTGGTGATGACTTTGCCTTCTTTGGAGAACTCCCTCCATCCGACTTACCAGACGTTAACGCTGCTTTCTCGCCCTTTTTACCTTTATCCCATTTATCGAGTCTCGATGAAAAACGATTTACTGACTTATGCGATAAAGTATATTCGTCCGCAGCAACCGCTACTGCTTCTATAGTTTCCAATTTCAAGTCTTCTAAATATACTTTAAGTTCCATCCCAATGTGATTCTTAAATTCCTCAATTAATATTAGTTCCTTTAAACTTTCAAAATCATTAATACCCTTCGCTTTTAACCAATCTAAAAACGCACTTACTTTCTCTCTAGCAAATTCAACAAATGTGCAGTTATACAGTTTACGCAAGTTACGAAAGCGTTGACGGTACGCCTCCGGTACCAGTTCATAAGCCTTCAATATTATCTCTTTGACCTCTTCGTACTCTGCACTCGTCTCTTCACTTAGCGCTGCATAAACCTTCTGTGCCTTACCAATCAATCTGCATTGAACAAAGGTAGTCCACATTGATTCTGGCCAACTCAGTTTTCTCGCTAATTTTTTGAATGCAGAGAAAAATTCTGCGACATCGGATTCATTGAATATTGGTACCAGATTAATTGCGCTGCCAATATTAAACCTATCTTCCGCTTCTGGTCGCTTCAGCCGAAGTACATGTAATTCATGTTCCATTCTCCTAATTTCCAATTTCTTTCCTGATCTAACCTAACCTTCTCCTGTTCACTCTCACACTCTAATCTAGCCCGCTCCTGTTCTACTCTAACCTGTTCCTGCGCTATTCTAATCTTTTCCAATTCTTTTTCCTGGTCTAACCTAAGCTTTTCCGGTTCCCTCTCATGAAGCCTCTCTTTTTCCCTATTAGCTACTTCAGTCTTACGCATTTCTAACTGTAACTTAAACTTTTCCATTTCTATCTTTTGTAAAGCTATCTTATCCTTAATTGACACTGGTTCAGCTAAACTAGGACCTGCTATTCTACCTTGCATAGCCTTCATTACCTGAAGCAACAAACTCCCTTTCTTCACACCTGCAACAATAGGCAACCCAAGATATTCACCAATTATCATTAAATGGCACTTACTAAGATCACCTATCTTCTCCTCCCAATCAGGACTATGGAAAAACTCTGAAACATTAAACCCAGCCACTTCCTCTGTATCAGTCATTTTGTCAAAGAAATATTATAACTAGCCAAACTGATAATTACCACCTCCTTCACTATTTGTTAACATACAATTATGTACGCTCTGGGGATCCTGAAAATACTAGTTTTACAGGATCCTGGCAAGGTCGCCAAATGTTACGCACGGACCCAGTGAGGGCCAAGTTCTTTAAGTTTTCTTCACAGACAGAGCTAGCAATAATATGTAACAGTGATATTAAAGGAGTGGGTAATCATAAAACATTGCAAGAGTCATATTGGATATTTATTTACAAACAAAATAACACAGAAAATCACTTTAAATGGGAAGATATCAAACCACAAGCACAGTACAACAACACATATAGGACCCATTCACCAACAACGACACGGAAAGGCAAGACAACAGTAAAAGGAAAGAATAACCTCGCAAACTACCATTCACCCGACAAATTACACAATTACATTGACTGATAGAAGAGAACCAGAAAGTCTCGGAACCTTAACTCTACCCCTCTTTATACAAATCTAGGCAAAACTTCCCATCCCCACAATACACATAAATCACATTAATAGTTAACCTACATTAACACAAAAATAAAAAAAACTCCTGATGTAGGCTTTCACAAAAAAAGACGAATAAAGTCCGAGGACCAATCATGGACGAGATCTTGTTTACGCTAACCACGTAGCGCAACACAAACAGCGGTGAAAAATCACTAAAGGCGCCGCCCTCTACTCCTTCATAGATGAAATGAAGGCAAACCAAAATCACTACCCTTACCAAAAGGAAGATAGGTCTCGGCTTTAACGACTAGAGTAGTGATGGATTCTGGTCCGGTCCTTCTCCCCGCTGATAACACACAATTACGGCAAACCCTCACCATGCACAGGAGAAAGTGATAGCATTCAACAGCTGCTGAGCTGCTCCTCCAAAGGGGGCGATCAAATCCTCCACCGCCTCCTTCACAGAAGACACTGGATCACTCCCACTAATCTCCAGCGGTTGAAGAGCAAACTCACGGTGAGATCTTCAAGTTTGAAGATGGCAGCTTATCCTCACTCCAATAAAAGGTCCCTCGTCACTTCGCCCCACACTCCCAAACAGTCAACATGGAAAACAAAACAAAACATTCCATGGGTGACGTACCAATCTTAGAGCCTAATACATCAACCACTAGATGGCGATGAAAAGAAAATTAAATTAAAGTGACTTTAGGTGACACTCAAAATATTACTTTACCAATTAAGATAAATTAACCAAAAACCCTGGTAAAGTTCGTTACAATATATATATATATATATATATATATATATATATATATATATATATATATATATATATATATATATATATATATATATATATATATATAGATATATGAGTGTGTGTGTATATACATATATATATATATATATATATATATATATATATATATATATATATATATATATATATATATATATATATATATATATATATATATATGTATATATATATTTATATATATATATATATATATATATATATATATATATATATATATATATATATATATATATATATATATATATATATATATATATATATACAGTATATATATGTTTCTTAAGGAAGACTGCGGTACCAATGTAATAAATATGAGTTAAACGGAAATAAGAGATTTGAATATTTCAACTGCATCTTCTTAACAATTAGCTGTATTACGTTTTAGGTTGAATGATCTAGAAATAAAAATAGATTTTAAGAAAGAAAAAAACTTTTTGCGTTATTCACAATAAATTTGCAAGTGCGGGAAGAAAAATAAACATATAATAAAGAGAAAATCCTATAGAAAGAGCTAGCTTTCTTCTTTGCAGCCCAATTCTTCTAGCAGAAACATATGGTACAGTATTATTTTTCTTTGCTCGCGTTTATTTCTCTTTACATGTGGTGCGGTTAATCGGTTGCATAATCGCTATTTAATATGAGGCTATTTTTATTTTAGCAATAACTTTATGACATTCAACACATTAGTCTGCAATATACTCAGGGTATTCTTTTCCCACCTTATCTCAAAAACTTGGAAAGTTGTCCAAAGTCTACCTCTAGAGAGAGAGAGAGAGAGAGAGAGAGAGAGAGAGAGAAAGAGAGAGTAAAGTAGAAAAATTATCTAACTTATATTCTATAATGGAATATTCCTGTAATGACGACTATCACGAGCAAGTAATGTGCAATGAATTCTAATTGCAACTATAAGTATTTTTTTTATTGAGCTTTCTTTAAGAAAAGAAGGCAAACGACACATAGAACGATTAAAATTAATGGCCACTCTTCAAGAGACACGAACTCGGAATATAAAATGTATAGATTTATAGATCAGAAAAAAATGGTACATTCTAAGTTATTTAATGATGCTATTACAAGTGGTGTTTTCTTTTTTAACACCATTGCAGGCTCATTTAGTCATGATTGATGCTATCTGAGAATCCAAATACAACAGCCATTTTTTTCAAGGTTCTTTGAAGTGAAAGGAAGGATGATATCTCCATTTTTCCTCACTTTTGATGTCGTGAGAATGGGCTCGTGGGGAAGCAAATGTCTTGAGAAAATGCAATCCTATTTGTACCAAAACCCTAAACACAACCGCACGCAAACACACACATACACACATATATACATATACACACACATACATACATACACACACACACACACACACACACACACATATATATATATATATATATATATATATATATATATATATATATATATATATACACTCTGTATATATATATATATATATATATATATATATATATATATATATATATATATATATATATATATATATATATATATATATATATATATATATATATATATATATATATATATATATATATATATATATATAAATATGAATGTGCGTGTGCGAATGTGTGTATGTATAACTGTATTCGAATATATATACTACATACACTACATAAACACATACGTATATATATATATATATATATATATATATATATATATATATATATATATATATATATATATATATATATATATATATATATATATATATATATATATATATATATATATATATATATATATCGCCGTCGGCGCCCACTCGTGTCCGAGTATTAGGTTCTGTCGTTAGCCATCAGCCTCCTATCTGTGGGGTGGGTGCTTATGCCTGATGTGGCTGTTAAGTCCTAGTCTGTGGTGGAAGAGTCGCAGACAGTGTTCACAAGGGAGGGTAGGTGGAGGGCGGGGCTGTTCTAATCGCTCTCTCCTTCTTCTCCTCCTAGCCTCCTCATTTTGTCTCCTCCTCTCCTCGAAGTCCACGGTGCCATGGTGTACTGTACTCCTCCAGGTTTTCCTGTCCCTGGCTGTTTCTTCCCATGAGGAAGGATCGATGTCAGTAAGAGCCAGGGTGCGCTTTAGTTGATTTTTATAGTGAATTTTCGGGGCTCCTCGTGGTCTGGTGCCCTGGGTCAGTTCTCCGTAGAATATTTTCTTTGGGATCCTAGATGGATCCATCCTATGCACGTGTCCTATCCAGCGGAGGCGGTGGTGGATGATGGTGGCCTCCACGCTGGTCAGCGAGACACGTTCTAAGACTTCAATGTTGGTGGTGTGGCTCTCCCAGGGGATTTTCAAGATCTGCCTCAGTTTCATTTGTTGAAACCGTTCTAGGATTTTAATATCGTTTCTATATAGCGTCCATGTTTCACATGCATACAGGAGCGTGGAGAGGACTACTGCCCTAAACACCATTATTTTGGTGGTCATTGTCAGTGCGTGGTTGTTAAATACGCGGCAGTTGAGTCGGCCAAAGGCGGAGTGGGCTGCCCTGATCCTGTTCTCCACGTCCTTTTTGCTTGTTTGAGCTGATGTTAGGATGCTCCCTAGGTAGGAGAACTGGTCCACCTGTTCTAACGGTTGGTCATTCACTGTGGTATTGAAGTTGGGGAGCATCAGTCCTGGTGGATGTTGGACGAGGGTCTTGGTTTTGTCTGAGTTGACTTGCATCCCAAAACGTTCGTAGGCAGAGTTGTGTGCATCAGCTAACGACTGCAGGTCCTCTGCCGTCTGACCTGTGGTGGCATTGTCGTCAGCATACTGCAGTTCTCGCACTGCACACAAGGTGGTCTTGGTTCTGGCACGGAGTCTAGCGAGGTTGAAAGCGCCTCCATTCATGCGGAAACGTAGGTCGACTGAGGGTGTGTCTGGGGGAATCTCGTTGAGCATTGCTGCGGTGTATAGCGAGAAACACATCGGGGCCAGAACACAGCCCTGCTTCAGGCCGCCGTTGATGGGGAATGGGTCTGAA
>NC_090735.1:158242821-158252821 GCF_036898095.1 Palaemon carinicauda | reverse complement strand
TTTGAGCCTGATGTTTCTCCCCTGAATAGCTGACCACCCTTGAAGTCTGAAGTTCTACGAAGATAGACCTTTAGGCATTCTACTGGACATAGAGATGCATCTTCTTTCAGAGGGCAGATTCTCCAGGGACCCCACCTGTTGGTGGGTAACTCATTCTTGGCGAGAAACGTAGGATCCGGAAACAGGTTCAGTTCCCCTCCATCCAGGAACTGAATACGACCTGCCTCTCTCAAGAGGGCTACGATCTCACTAACCCTGGCCCCGGAAGCGAGTGCAAATAGGAAAATAACTTTCTGTGTCAGATCCTTTAACGCACATTCTTCATTGCTCAACAGGGAGGCGAAATGAAAAACTTTGTCTAAAGACCATGAGATGGGCTTTGGAAGTGCTGAAGGTCTAACCTAGCACAGGCTTTCGGAACTTTATTAAAGATCTCGTTACCTAGGTCGATCTGGAAGGCAAATAAAATGGGTCTCATCAAAGCAGATTTACACACTGAAATCGTGTTAGATGCCAACCCTTGACCATGGAGGTGGATGAAGAAAGATAAGCAGAAGTCTGTTGAGATCTCCTGCGGATTCTTTGCCTTTACAAAGGCCACCCATTTTCTCCAAGATGACTCATATTGCCTTCTAGTCGATTTGCACTTATATTCCTCTAGGAAGTCTATACTGGCTTTCGAAATCCCGAAACGCTTTCTCACCGCAAGGGCGAGAAAATCATGAGCTGCAGGGTCCGGGTTTTCTGTAATGAAGCGCAGACAGTCGACTTCTGGACTCGCTGGGTCAGAACTGGATGTGGTAGCGGCACAAACTTCAGCTGTAGTTCCAACGCCAAGGGGAACCACATGCTTTTCGGTCACTTGTGGGCCACTATTGCCGCTACCCCCTTGAAGGATCTCAGTTTGTTGAGGACCCTCAACAGAAAGTTGTGATGGGGGAACAGATAAATCCTGGACCATCTGTTCCAGTCGAGGGACATCGCGTCCACTGCTTCCGCTAAGGGGTCCTCGTACGGGGACACGTACAGGGGCAACTTCTTGATGTCTTTCGTTGCAAAGAGGTCTATCTGCAGTTCTGGGACTTGATTCAGAATGAAGGAGAATGATCCTGCGTCTAAGGACCATTCCGACTCTATCGGTGTGAACCTGGATAGAGCGTCCGCTGTCACGTTGCGGACTCCTTGAAGGTGAACTGCCGACAGGTACCACTTCTTCTTTTCCGCCAATCGGAAAATAACTAACATCACCTGGTTGAGAGGTGGTGACCTCGACCCTTGTCAATTCAAGCATCTCACAACCACCTCGCTGTCCATCACCAATCTTATGTGGATCGAGTGACGCGGGGAGACTTTCTTTAAGGTAAGGAGCACTGCCATAGCTTCTAGAAAGTTTATGTGAAAGGTCCTGAATAGCTTGGACCAAGTCCCCTGGACTTTTTTCCGATGAGAGTGACCTCCCCATCCCTCCTTTGAGGCGTCTGAATGAATCGTCATTGACGGGGGAGGTGGCTGAAGAAGAACAGACTTCTTTAGATGTCTGGCTTGGGACCAAGGCCTGAGAAGAGTACGTAGCCGAGGCGGCACTGGTCTTCTCAGATCTCTTCGCGCGTTTGATGCATACCTTCTCCAAACTCCGGTTGCATCCTTTAGCTGTGCTCTTAGCACTGGGTCTGTCACCGAAGCAAACTGGAGAGAGCCTAGTACCCTCTCCTGTTCGCGTCTTGATATCCTTTCGGAATCTAGAAGTCTCTTGACAGAGCCCGCTATCTCCTTCCTTTTCTTCGTCGGGATGGAGAAACAGTGTGACAAAAGGTCCCAGTGGATTCCCAGCCACTGGAACTTTTGGGATGGAGAAAGTCGAGACTTTTTTCTGTTGATCTTGAAGCCTAGGTACTCTAGGAACTGGATCACCTGACTGGAAGCTTGCAAGCATTCGGTCCTCGGATGCTGCCCACACCAGCCAGTCGTCCAGGTAGGCTACTACCTGAATTCCTTTTAGGCGTAATTGTTTGAGAGCTACGCTCGCAAGCTTCGTGAAAATCCTTGGGGCTATGTTTAGCCCGAATGGCATGGCTCTGAAGGCGTATAGTCTCCGTTGTAGCCTGAACCCTAGGTAGGGGAGAGTCGACGGCTGATTGGGATGTGCCAATAGGCGTCTGATAAGTCTATAGAGACTGAGTATGCCCTCTTGGGCAGTAAGGTCCTTATGTGTTGCAGTGTTAGCATTTTGAATTTGCAATTCACTATGAACTTGTTGAGTGGCGACAAGTCCAGAATGACTCTGAGCTTTTCCGAGTCTTTCTTGGGAACACAAAACAGCCTCCCTTGGAATTTGATGGACTTCACCTTTCGGATCACCTTTTTCTCCAACAGTTCTTGAACGTACTCCTCCAGAACGGGGGTGTTGTGTTGGAAAAACCGAAGGCACGGGGGTGGAGTGTTGTACCAACTCCAGCCCAGTCCATTTTTGAGTAGGCTTTGGGCCCAGGGATCGAAGGTCCAACGATCCCAAAATTTCATCAGTCTCCCTCCTACCGGTATCCTTTCACTTGGACTGCCGTCCTGAGGTCATGCCTCCCTGACCACGACCACCTCTGAATCCCCTTCCCCTTGAGGGGCGCCTAGACGAGCCTCTGGCTGCTCCTCTAGGCTTTGCTCGAAAGGAAGAAGACTGTCCTTCGAACGTTGGGGTGAATGCCGTGGACTGACCTGGCACAGCCTGGGGTACCCACTGAAAAGTGGTCGGGGTTTGCGCCACCATCTGGGGCACTGGAGGCAATGGCAATTACAGTTGCTGTTGCTGTCTAAAAGGCTTGGCTGGCCGAGACGGTAGACTAGTCCTCATATTCTTCCTCATTGGTTGAGGACCCTCATCCGGGAAGACTTTCTTTTGATAGCCAGGCCCCACTTCTGGAGAAGGTTTCTATTCTCCACGGCGGCCTTATCAACAACTTCTTTGACCACATCGGTAGGGAAAAGGTCTTTTCCCCAAATGTTGGAGGAGATTAACTTCCTTGGCTTGTGCCTCACCGTAGCCCCGGTGAACACGAACTCCCTACAAGCTCTCCTTGCCTTGACGAAGCTATAAAGGTCCTTCGTCACTGTGGCTAGGTGAGACTTAGCCACCAGCATGAACATTTCATGGACCTTGGGGTCACTTGCCATCGTCTCAAGAGTAGTCTGATGAGACATTGAGGCAGCCAGTCTTTCTTTTGTCTCGAACTCTCTTCGTAAAAGAGAGTCGGACAGCTTGGGGAGGTCCTCGCCGAATTGCCGTCCGGCAATATCAGCCTCCAACTTTCCCACTGAGAACGTCAGATGGACATCCTTCCAGTCTTTGTGGTCCATAGGCAGGGCCAGCGACAAGGGTTTACACTCCTACAGGGAGGGGCAAGGCTTGCCGGCCTCGACTGCCTTTAGGACAGCCGCAAACCCTTTCTGTAAAAAGGGGAAGGCTCTAGCAGGAGAGGACACAAAGGAAGGGAGCTTTTTGCTCAATGCAGCTACCTTCGAGTTAGAGAAGCCCCTCTCCTTCATCGAGGATGAAAGTAGGGCTTGAGCCTTAGCGTGGTCCATAACTATGACCTCTTTCGGCTCTGTCTCCTCCCTTGAAGCTGGTTCTTTTCTCAGCCGGACATAGCAGTCCGGATATGATGCCTTGTTGGGCCAGAATTCCACCTCCTCTAGGGGAACTGAACCCAGCTTATCCGAGATGACGATCTTTCCAGTCGTCATCGGCCTGTGCTCAGCATACTTCCATGGGTTAGCATCTGAGCATAAGGGAAGGTCTTTCACATTGAGCCTTTTCCGGGGCCCATGTGATTCTGCCAGGGACTGCATCCGCAGTTCCATAGCAGCCGCCTTCTCCTGATTCTCCTTCTGCATTTGTTGGATCATTCCAACAATTGAAGAGAGGGCCTGTCCCAGTTCTACTGGGAGACCGGCCAATGTTGAGGGAATAGGCTCCGGAATCTGAACCGGAGTAGCCGACACCTCGTCGACCTCATCCTCTACGACGTCCGGGGTTTGAACTTCATCCTGACCTTCTGCCAGGAGGTCTTGGTCCAAACGCTCGTCCACGTCAGACATCCTGTCATCTAACTGGATGTCTTGCATCGCGACCGCGACTTCAACGTCCACCTGGACCTGATCTTGGGGATCTCCTCTTGAGGCTGGGGAATCACTGCATCAGCTGATGCCTTGGGAAAAAGATACGCCCTCATCTTCTCACTTGGAAGATAAGGGCCAGAGGTGTTCTTTTGGAAGCCCCTTACCCAGGTACGAAGCTTCTCCCTTGCTATATCCCTTGATTCCGCCGTCCTAGGGGAATCAAAAGCCTCAGTAATCAGATTAGTGCATACAGTACATACCTGAGGGTCCCAATACTGGAGATCATCCTTGGAGACAGCGCATGCTGCGTGTCTCCTACAACACTCATGTCCGCAGAGGTACTTGCTGCGGACGTTGCAGAAAACATTTCCGCACTTCGGAGGGTCCTCCTGTAAAGAGAAGAAATTTCCATGAGTATCAAGTGAACTATGTATCACTGGATATGCATAGTATAGCATAACAATTCATAAAGGAAAGACACACACTTGTGTTTCCCTCACAACCCATTGTTGCAGCCTTCCAGATAATAAAATCAAATGGTTAATCTCTTCTAGAGTAACCAATGCAAGGTTTCCAGAGGAAACAGGTGGAGCTCACACCTAAGCAATGATTTTAAAATCCTGGATAATAGACAGGAAAGAACTCACTTTCCTATCTGTAGGGCAACAGCAAAGGGATTTGCAAGAAAACACAATAGTGTTAGAACACACAGTGCTGTACCAAAACCCTTACCATAGTTTTCTTCTTACTGTATATGTTATACTGAAGAATACTAGTACAGTATAGGGGATACGTGCCGGCCGGCACACACCATAACTAGCTTTAAAGTATACTACTTAACAGCTATAAGGCGGCAGCACTCTGGTTCAAATGCATGTGCCGGCCGGCAGCAACTGCCGGCCGGCAACAGCCAATGTCGGCCGGCAATGGCTGCCGGCCGGCAACTACACAAGGTAGTACCCAGCTGCCGGCCACACTCTTGGTGACCGGCAGACAAGGGCTGACATAAACCGGCCGGCAAAGGTACAAGACCGATGCCAGCCGGCAGCAAAAGAACCAGAGGACTACACCTGCCCGGCTGCCGGCCTCATAGGCCGGCAGCCAGGCCGGGTACAGCACTAGAAGAAAAATAGAATGGATGCCGGGATAAGAGTGTACACAACCTCCAAGCCCGGCAATCCGAAAAGAGTGCATATAAGGAAGGGGAGAATCTAATTCAGGCTTCCTGACCAATGCCGTCTGGCTCTACAGGCAGGCATGGATGAGGGACCAAGAGAGGTCCGGGCAGCACTCAAAAATATAAGACCCTTGCCGGCCGTCAGCTCTGCCGGCCGGCAAGGGGCTGAGTCAATTCCACATCCTAACCTATACTAGGTCCAGATGTAGAACGACGTACAGTACAGTATTGGCTAGGCCATTACGGAGAAAGAGGGGGAAGGGACAAGAGGGTCCTACCAACCTTGCTTTAGTGACAGATCACCCGCAGCCAAGAAACTTATCTTAGCCTAAGGGAGATCTAAGGGGGAAGGCCAGCAATACTTGCCAGCTCCCAGAGCACCAAAGCAAGGAAGGTGTTGCTACTCCCAGGGAAAGAAACTTATCCTCCCCCGAGAACAGCAACAAGGACTAGTCTGGTAGATCACAAAAGAAGGAATCATATCCACAGAAACCTTCGGTAGTGACCTAAGGGGGCTAAGCTCCCTTTGTCTGTGTCAGGCCAGCGAGGGGGACTCTGCCCCAAGCCAGACAAACACAGACTCAGACTAAAAAACTCTGTTGTTCTGTCCCTCTTTGAACCATACTACAGGAACAGGAAGGTACAGTAACACCCCAGTATAGTTTTTCGAAAATAAATTCGGAAAAAACCACTTAGGGATAAGCCCAAGGCTTAAACAGAGGGAAAGGGATTGCATACCTTCTCCGAAGAAAAGAAAGCAACCGGGGTGTATGATAAAGTATACTAAGGCTCCATAAGCAACTAGCTTAGGCACCAAGAGAATCGATTACCTAAATCACCGAAACTCACTCGTATACTATCTTAGAAATATTCCACACAGTCTTAAATGTATAAAACATAGCCTAAAGCTTCAATAAAATTTTTATTACACTTGGAAAAACTAAAATCATGCATGAAGTACTAGGACCAAACGACTAGGCTACATGGCCTAGCGTAGGCCAGAATGGCGAATACTTCGCCAAATTAATACTAAGCACGAAAGGAAATCCTATGTAATGCTAAATAGCTAAAATATATTAAAGCAAAACAACCAGGAATGTCGCTCTGACTAACTAAACTTATACCTAGCGAGCGACAGCGTCCAGGACGCCTCTGGTAGGCTACGGCTCTTGTATCAAAGATTAATCCTATTAATCACTCAAAAATTTACCAAGAGCTTACATTTATACATAAAAGACATTATACTCAACTAATCAGAGGCCGACGAAGACGGAGAAGCCATGAAAAAGTAGAATAAATCCAAGATTTGCGAGAAACACAGGAAAAAACACCGAGTTGTTAAGCTACGCAAAAAGGAATACAGATGGCGCCAGGATTGGCGCCAGGCATGCATATGAATCGGAGGATAAGGAAGCCTTGGGAGCGGCTCCCCTTTTTCTTTCCCGAATTTGTTTCTTGCCAATCCCTCCTACGAGACGAAATCTCTGTCCAGGATGCAGATTGCCATGTGGCGTGTCAAGAATACGTCCTCTGATATGTCGCGATATCCCTTTCACGAGGGATACTCGCTCCAGGAGTTAGAATTCTGGTACCTTAAGGTAAATTCTCTGGGAATATCGCCGTAGTTGTAATATACCCTAGGAAGCTACCCTATAGGAACTTCCATCAGGACGACATGGCTTGAGCCCAAAAATATATATATATATATATATATATATATATATATATATATATATATATATATATATATATATATATATATATATATATAGATATATATATGTATATGTATATATATATATATATATATATATATATATATATATATATATATATATATATATATATATATATATATATATATACACACACACATTCATATATACATGCATATATATGTATATATATATATATATATATATATATATATATATATATATATATATATATATATATATATATATATATATATACATATTCATACAATTTTAGTAAATTTATACAAGGTCCAAGAAGTTTCCCAACTACTCACAGGTCTGGAAATTACTTGGATTTCGTAAACACAGACACACCTGACGTTGTAACTTGTAAGGCTGGTTCTTCAATCGGGACATATGATCATGTTTGATTTCATTAGTAGTGAAGACAAGCAGCGTGTCCCTGATGTATCATACTATTGTAAGATTTGTATGAAATCTCAAGCAGACTAGAATGGGATTTTGCATGATCTTTTCGGCTTGAATTAGTAACAAATGTATAATAGTGTTGATGCTGTTGTTCCTTTGGATGAGAATCTAGTCAACATAATTCATAGCCGTATCCCTTCTTGTGTTCTAGGGTACCGAGTGATGGACAAATCATGGTACAATGATGATTCCAGACGTGCTTTTTTGGAGAAAAAAGGGGACTATCATCTTTGGAAGGGTAAGAGATCAGATTTGACCTGGAATAATTTTACTCAGCATAGAGCTTTTGCTTAGAGTCTATACTTCAACTGAAAAGGTATACAATCCAACCATAAAAAAAACACTTTCTGGCTCATACCAAGAACATTATTGGTAGACTACCTTTAAATCTGTACTCTTTTGTGTAGAGGCAACAATTCCTCCTTTACTTAAACCATATTGTTCAGTCACTCACTGTCCAAAGGAAAAGGCACCCCTTTTGGCCGATGTGTTTGACAGTAAACAGAGTAATGAGAAACTCGTACTTCCTCATTCCCGTTTTTCTGAAGGCTTAACTAACTAGTTTAGCTTTTTGATCTCGTGAAATTAAAACTCTGTTGATGGATCTTGATGCTTATGAAGGTGTAGACCTAATTAGTATTTTTCCTTAGCTTTCTAGAAAGACTGCAGATTTCTTAGCTTCAAAGTTATCTGTTATTTCACGTAAGTTAGCAAGAAGAGGAGATTTTAGCACTTTTTGGAGAATTGGTAATGTTACTACACTACGTAAATGTGTTTGTGGTAGCTCAAGTCCAAATAATTACCGCTCATTTTCCATAACTCCCATATTATCTAAAGTGTTTCCACGTCTTTTGGCAAAATGTTTTAATACGTTTGCTGAAGGTAATCATCTGTTCCCTATGCAATTTGGTTTTCGTAAAGGCCTTTGAAAATGTGATGCCCTTTTTACCATCTCCAATGCTGTATATAAATCCATTTATTATGGTCAGGAAGTTTGTATTATTGACCTTGATTATGGTGGTGTCTTTGACCATGTTAATCATGAGGCCCTTGTTTTCAAACTCAAACAGTTACGAGAGGTTGGGTCGTTCCTCTGCAGTATAATTGAATTTTTAAGCAATAGATCTCAAAGAGTTGTTGTTGATTGTCACCCTAGTGAGTATAGGAATGTGATACCTGGTGTTCCACAGGGTAGTGTTTTTGGCCCACTACTTTTCTTCTTATATACACATGACATGTGGTTTGGCATAGAAAACAAGCTTGTTGCATATGCAGATGATGCTACTCTCTTTGCATCAATTTTATCTCATGAATGTAGATCCTGGGTTGGTGAATCCCTTAACAGAGATCTAGCTAAAATTCGTGCATGATGCAAATTACGGGGTATGATGTTGAATGCTAACAAAGATCAAAGTATGATT
This sequence comes from Palaemon carinicauda, assembly GCF_036898095.1. Classification (NCBI taxonomy): domain Eukaryota; kingdom Metazoa; phylum Arthropoda; class Malacostraca; order Decapoda; family Palaemonidae; genus Palaemon; species Palaemon carinicauda. Next base: position 158,243,927 of record NC_090735.1, on the reverse strand, counting down.
GTAAGTAGGTCAAGGATAGTGGCTCCGAATCTCAGCATTTATAATGTTTCTTTAACTTTGTATGACTCTTCAAAAATCTTATGCATGATTCTTTACAGCAAATTTACTTTTGAGAAACACATTAGGCCTGCAAAAAAGATTGGCTTATTGAGAAAGTATTTTAAGGTTTTCGGTGATCAAACTATTCTGAAAAAGTGTTTTTATTCTTTCATTCTACCTTGTTTCTAGTATTGTTCTCCTATCTGGCCTTTAGCTGCTAATTCTCATCTTAATCTATTGGACAGGAACTCACAGTCTATCAAATTTCTTATTCCTGGTCAATATATTAATCTTTGGCACCGTCTTTCAATTACTTTATTATGCATGTTGCATAGGATTTTTTAAAATGTTGACCATTCTTAATATTCAGATCTTCCTGGACAGTTCCATCCTGTTCGTAATACTAGGCATGCAGATAATTCTAATAGTCAGGCCTTCTCCATCATGAGGATCAATACTACACAGTATTCAAGAAGTTTTATTCCCGCTGTAACCAAGTTGTAGAATGCTCTCCCTAATTGGATATTTGTATCAGTAGAACTTAAAAAAATTCAAAGTACCGCAAATGTTCTTATGTTGAACCAACTGACCTAAGTCTTTTTATAGTTATATATGAATTTTCTGTTTGAATGCTGGTAATGTTTTTTTAAATATTCTATTTTAGGTTTTCATTACCTTTTATATCGTTTATTTATTTCCTTGTTTCCTTTCCTCACTAGAGTATTTTTTCCCTGAAATACCCCTTGGGCTTATAAGATCTTGCTTTTAGAACTAGGGTTGTACCTTGGCTAGTAATAATAATAATTATAATAGAAAGACACTGGACCTTATTTCTAAAAGAAAAATCAAGTTTTACTACAGTAAATGATGTGCTTTCAATGAATTTGACCTTTATCTTTACTGCAAATAAGCCGTTCTACCGTTATGGAACACCACCTCTGCTATTCCAGATGGACGCAGATGGAAACCTGTGATTTTGGGTGCGTAAGAACAGGACAAAACATGATTAACTAACATTTCGGAGATTTGTAAAAGGGTATAGAACCTAACAAACCCACCTAAGCTAA
>NC_090735.1:158227821-158230321 GCF_036898095.1 Palaemon carinicauda | reverse complement strand
TGTATTTAATTTTTTCTTTGCCCTCTTATATATATACAGTATATATATATATATATATATATATATATATATATATATATATATATATATATATATATATATATATATATATATATATATATATATATATATATATATGTATATATATATATATATATATATATATATATATATATATATATATATATATATATATATACATATATTTATATATATATATATATATATATATATATATATATATATATATATGTATATATATATATATATATATATATATATATATATATATATATATATATATATATATATATATATATATATACACATATATATATATATATATATATATAAATTTCATATATATACAATATTATATATATATATATATATATATATATATATATATATATATATATATATATATATATATATATATATATATTTATAGTGGAATCTCTACATCCGAACGTATCTACATCTGAATTTTCCAACATCCGAAGTAAAATTCGAGCAAATTTTTGACTCTACACCCAAATTTTATTTTGACACACGAAGTAACCAATTTTCGTCATACCGGTTGTATCCGAATTTTTCGACACACGAAGTACAATTCGAACACGTTCCTACTCTACACCCGAATGTTTTTTTCAACACCCGAAGTAAACAATACTCGTACGCATAGTCGGTGCTCATAGTGCCTGAAGTGTTTCTTATTTCCGCTGATAGAAGGCAGCACTTTGACCTCGGAGGAACCCTCAATTAGCGCGGCTCGGGTCAGTCCTCTGTTCTCGTCGGCTTCTTGCGGTTGTGCCCTGTGCGTTCTGCTATTAACTGTGTTTTAATCGTGATGTTTTACGTGCATCCTTTAACGGTAATTTACGTAAAGTATGGGTCCTAAAAGGCTTAGCTTTGCAAGTGGTAGTGGTAGTGGTGAGAAAAGGAAGAAGGAAATGTTTTCTTTAGACGTAAAGCAGGAAATTATTGAAAAACATGAGCGTGGCGTCCGCGTGAGTGAACTTGCTAAACAGTATGGCCGTAATATGTCGACGATCTCGACAATCTTTAAACAGAAGGAAGCTATTAAAGCAGTGAAACCTTCTAAGGGGATCACCATTATTTCAAAATGCCGTAGCCCTATCATAGAAGAGATGGAGCGACTTCTGCTAGTGTGGATCAAGGACAGAGAGATCGTTGGCGACACCATCACAGAAACCGTCATCTGCGAGAAGGCGCACGCCATCTTTACGGACTTGAAGGAGGAGAGCTCTGGGGGTGAAACTGGGGAGAGTTCAACCAAATCTTCCTCAGATGATTTCAAGGCATCTCATGGCTGGTTTGAGAAATTTAAGAAACGGTCCGGGATTCATTCAGTTGTTCGCCACGGAGAGGCTGCTAGTGCGGACACAAAGGCTGCAGCTGACTTTGTCAAGAACTTCGAAAGGATCGTGCTGGAAGAAGGCTACGTAGAGCAGCAAGTGTTTAATTATGATGAAACCGGGCTGTTTTGGAAGAAGATGCCCAGTCGAACCTACATCACCGCCGAAGAGAAGAAATTGCCTGGGCATAAGCCAATGAAGGATCGGTTGACTCTTGCCCTTACTGGTTTACCATTCCGAGAACCTTAGGGCCTTTAAGGCACACAACGTCGATAAGGACCAGCTTCATGTTTTCTGGCGATCCAACTCAAAGGCCCGGGTCACTAGGCAGTTCTTTGTTCAATGGGCTAACAAAGTTTTCGGCCCTTCTGTGAAGAAGTATCTTTATGAACAGAAATTGCCTTTAAAGTGCCTGCTATGCCTTGACAATGCACCCCCCCCGACCTGAAAAGATGATATCTTCGATGAATTTAAGTTCATAGAGGTGCTGTATCTTCCACCGAATACCACCTCTATCCTCCAGCCCATGGACCAGCGAGTCATCTCTAATTTTAAGAAGCTGTACACCAAGCACATATTTAAGCAGTGCTTTAATATCACGCAAAGCACCAACTTAACTTTGCGTGAATTTTGGAGGAGCCACTTCAACATCGTGCACTGCTTGAAGATCATAGATCAGGCTTGGGTGGGATTAACTCGACAGACCCTCAATTTTGCCTGGAAGAAGCTGTGGCCTGATGCAGTTTCTTCCCGAGATTTCGAAGGTTTTGACCCCGAACCTGATCCCGTGGAGGGTGCAGCGGAAGACATAGAAGAAATCGTCTCCCTTGGCAAGTCCATGGATCTGGAGGTCGTCGCAGATGACGTTACGGAACTCGTCGCCGAACATCACGACGAACTTACCACAGAGGAGCTCAAGGAACTCCATGCTATGTCGGAGCACATGAGTGATGACGAGGAAGGGAGCAAGGAGGTAGAACATGTGTTAGGTTCGGCGCATATAAAAGAGATGTTAGGAAAATATCAAGACGTGGTCGACCATCATCGACAAATACCACCCAAAAAAATTGCAGGTTTGTCGTGTAGTTTCGCAGTTCGATGATGTTTGCCTAACTCACTTT
>NC_090735.1:158205321-158217821 GCF_036898095.1 Palaemon carinicauda | reverse complement strand
CTGGGACAGGCCCTCTCTTCTATTGTTGGAATGATCCAACAAATGCAGAAGGAGAATCAGGAGAAGGCGGCTGCAATGGAACTGCGGATGCAGTGCCTTGCAGAATCACATGGGCCCCAGAAAAAGCTCAATGAGAAAGACCTTCCCTTGTGCTCAGATGCTAACCCATGGAGGTATGCTGAGCACATGACGATGACGACTGGAAAGATCGTCATCTCGGATAAGCTGGGCTCAGTTCCCCTGGAGGGTGGAATTCTGGCCCAGCAAGGCATCATATCCGGACTGTTATGTCCGGCTGAGGAAGGAACCAGCTTCAAAGGAGGAGACAGAGCCGAAGGAGGTCATAGTGATGGACCATGCTAAGGCTCAAGCTCTACTTTCATCCTCGATGAAAGAGAGGGGCTTCTCTAACTCAAAGGTAGCTGCATTGAGCAAGAAGCTCCTTTCCCTTGTGTCCTCGCCTGCTAGAGCCTTCCCCATTTTACAGAAAGGGTTTGCGGCTGTACTAAAAGCAGTCGAGGCCTGCAAGTCTTGCCCCTCCCTGGAGGAGTGTAAACCCTTGTCGCTGGCCCTGCCTATGGACCACAAAGACTGGAAGGACGTCCATCTTAGGTTCTCAGTTGGAAAGTTGGAGGCTGATATTGCCGGACGTCAGTTCGGCGAGGACCTCCCTAAGCTGTCTGACTTTCTTTTGCGAAGAGAGTTCGAAACAAAAGAAAGACTGGCTGCCTCAATGTCTCTTCAGACTACTCTTGAGACGATGGCAAGTGACCCCAAGGTCCATGAAATGTTCATGGTGGTGGCCAAGACTCATCTGGCCACAGTGACGAAGGACCTTTATGGCTTCGTCAAGGCAAGGAGAGCTTGTAGGGAGTTCGTGTTCACCTCGGCTACGGTGAGGCACGAGCCAAGGAAACTAATCTCCTCCAACATTTGGGGAAAAGACCTTTTCCCTACCGACTTGGTCAAAGAAGTTGTTGATAAGGCCGCCTTGGAGAATAGAAACCTTCTCCAGAAGTGGGGCCTGGCTATCAAAAGAAAGTCTTCCCCGGATGAGGGTCCTCAACCAAAGAGGAAGACTATGAGGACTAGGCTACCGTCTCGGCCAGCCAAGCCTGTTAGACAGCAACAGCAACTGCAATTGCCATTGCCTCCAGTGCCCCAGATCGTGGCACAAACCCCGACCACTTTTCAGTGGGTACCCCAGGCCGTGTCGACACAGTCCACGGCATTCACCCCAGCGTTCGAAGGGCAGTGTACTTCCTTTCGAGCAAAGCCTAGAGGAGCAGCCAGACGCTCGTCTAGGCACCCCTCAAAGGGAAGGGGATTCAGGGGTGGTCGTGGTCAGGGAGGCAAGACCTCAGGACGGCAGTCCAAGTGAGATGATACCGGTAGGAGGGAGACTTCTGAAATTTCGGGATCGGTGGACCTTTGATCCCTGGGCCCACAGCCTACTCAAGAATGGACTGGGCTGGAGCTGGTACAGCACTCCACCCCCGTGCCTTCGGTTTTTCCAACACTCTACCCCCGTTCTGGAGGAGTAAGTTCAAGAACTGTTGGAGAAAAAAGGTGATCCGAAGGGTGAAGCCCATCAATTTCTACGGGAGGCTGTTTTGTGTTCCCAAGAAAGACTCGGAAAAGCTCAGAGTCATTCTGGACTTGTCGCCACTCAACAAGTTCATAGTGAATTGCAAATTCAAAATGCTAACACTGCAACACATAAGGACCTTACTGCCCAAGAGGGCATATTCCGTCTCTATAGACTTGTCAGACGCCTATTGGCACATTCCAATCAGACGTCGACTCTCCCCCTACCTAGGGTTCAGGCTACAACGAAGACTATACGCCTTCGGAGCCATGCCATTCGGGCTAAACATAGCTCCAAGGATTTTTACGAAGCTTGCGAGCGTAGCTCTCAAACAATTACGCCTAAAGGGAATTCAGGTAGTAGCCTACCTGGACGACTGGTTGGTGTGGGCAGCATCCGAGACAGAATGCTTGCAAGCTTCCAGTCAAGTGATCCAGTTCCTAGATTACCTAGGCTTCAAGATCAACAGAAAAAAGTCTTGACTTTCTCCATCTCAAAAGTTCCAGTGGCTGGGAATCCACTGGGACCTTTTGTCACACCGTTTCTCCATCCCGGCGAAGGAAAGGAAGGAGATAGCGGGTTCTGTCAAGAGACTTCTAGATTCCGAAAGGATATCAAGACGCGAGCAGGAGAGGGTACTGGGCTCTCTCCAGTTTGCTTCGGTGACAGACCCAGTGCTAAGAGCACAGCTAAAGGATGCAACCGGAGTTTGGAGAAGTTATGCATCAAACGCGCGAAGAGATCTGAGAAGACCAGTTCCGCTTCGGCTAAGTACTCTTCTCAGGCCTTGGTCCCAAGCCAGACATCTAAAGAAGTCAGTTCTTCTTCAGCCACCTCCCCCGTCGGTGACGATTCACTCAGACGCCTCGAAGGAGGGATGAGGAGGTCACTCTCATCGGAAAAAAGTCCAGGGGACTTGGTCCAAGCTATTCAAGACCTTTCATATAAACTTTCTAGAAGCTATGGCAGTGCTCCTTACCTTAAAGAAAGTCTCCCCGCGTCACTCGATCCACATAAGGTTGGTGATGGACAGCGAGGTAGTTGTGAGATGCTTGAATCGACAAGGATCGAGGTCACCACCTCTCAACCAGGTGATGTTGGCCATCTTCCGATTGGCGGAAAAGAAGATGTGGTACCTGTCGGCAGTTCACCTTCAAGGAGTCCGCAATGTGACGGCAGACGCTCTATCCAGGCTCACACCGATAGAGTCGGAATGGTCCTTAGACGCAGGATCATTCTCCTTCATTCTGAATCAAGTCCCAGAACTGCAGACAGACCTCTTTGCGACGAAAGACAACAAGAAGTTGCCCCTGTACGTGTCCCCGTACGAGGACCCCTTAGCGGAAGCAGTGGACGCGATGTCCCTCGACTGGAACAGATGGTCCAAGATTTATCTGTTCCCTCCTCACAACCTTCTGTTGAGGGTCCTCAACAAACTGAGATCCTTCAAGGATGTAGCGGCAATAGTGGCCCAAAAGTGGCCGAACAGCGTGTGGTTCCCCCTGGCATTGGAACTGCAGCTGAAGTTTGTACCGCTACCAGATCCAGTTCTGACCCAGCGAGTCCAGAAGTCAACTGTCTGCGCTTCATTACAGAAAACCCGGACCCTGCAGCTCATGATTTTCTCTCCCTAGCGGTGAGAAAGCGTTTCGGGATTTCGAAAGCCAGCATAGACTTCCTTGAGGAGTATAAGTGCAAATCTACTAGAAGGCAATATGAGTCATCTTGGAGAAAATGGGTGGCCTTTTGTCAAGGCGAAGAATCCGCAGGAGATCTTGACAGACTTCTGCTTATCTTTCTTCATCCACCTCCATGGTCAAGGATTGGCAGCTAACACGATTTCAGCGTGTAAGCTGCTTTGACAAGACCCATTCTATATGCCTTCCAGGTCGACCTAGGTAACGAGATCTTTAATAAAGTCCCGAAAGCCGGCGCTAGGCTCAGACCTTCAGCACCTCCAAAGCCCATTTCATGATCTTTAGACAAGTTCTTCATTTCGCTTCTCTGTTGAAGAATGAAGAGTGTGCATTAAAGGATTTGACACAATAAGTTATTTTCCTATTTGCACTCGCGTCCGGGGCCAGGGTTAGTGAGATTGTAGCCCTCTCGAGAGAGGCAGGTCGTGTTCAGTTCTTGGATAGGGGAGAACTGAACCTGTTTCCGGATCCTACGTTTCTCGCCAAGAATGAGTTACCTACAAACAGGTGGGGTCCCTGGAGAATCTGCCCTCTGAAAGAAGATACATCTCTATGTCCAGTAGAATGCCTAAAGGTCTATCTTCATAGAACTTCAGACTTCAAGGGTGGTCAACTATTCAGGGGAGAAACATCAGGCTCAAATTTATCTCTGAATATCCTCAGAGCAAAAATCACATAATTTATTCGCAGAGCGGATCCTGACAGTACACCCGCAGGTCACGATCCGAGGAAAGTTGCCTCATCCTTAAATTTCTTTAATTGTATGGATTTTGAACATCTCCGTTCATACACTGGCTGGAAGTCTTCCAGAGTGTTCTTTCGCCACTATGTGAAGCATTGCTCACAGCTATATTGCCTAAACCTTCATAGAGAGACTAAACATTTATTATAATTTATATTTTAAAGTTTATTTGTATACTGATGTAGTTTATAGTTAATTTTGAATATAACTATGGCCAGAAGATATAAAATCTTTTAATTCTTCTAGCAAAACATTACTGTTAGGAATAAGATATGTTTAAACCAAGCATGGATAAGAGCAGTTGGAGTTACCTTTTTTTTCTTTTCTTTTTTTCAAGTTTAGTAGTATTAAAATCTGCCTGACAGAGCAGTATAAAAGATGGGTTGGAATCTATAATATCTTGACGCGGAAAAAAATCTAAAAAAAAAAAAAGACTGCTAAATAGCATGCATTCGCAGGAAATTAATTAGAAGCATTTTGTTTCACAGGAGATAATATCCGTGATTATATATTATGTCAGGTTACGAAAAAATACGAAAATATTTCACAATAAAAGAAAATAATTGCATTTTCAGTTCATTTTACTTCGTTCTCGTTGAGAAATTATATCATTAAATCTTCTAAAAAAAGTAATAACGAAAATCATATATTGGTTTATTTTCTAAAACATGTTCGATATGTAAAGGAAAAACTTAAAAAAATATTATAAAACATTTATTATTATATGAAAAGTTGTCTTATTGCAGTACTATAAAAAAAAAATAACGTGCAATATTCTCTATATGAAGGAATATATAAGGTAATTCCATTTGACTTATTCTTCATAGTTCATATTGTATTCATAACAGAAGTAAAAATATTATATCTTGTTCCTTTTTCTTCCACCAATATATATATATATATATATATATATATATATATATATATATATATATATATATATATATATATATATATATATATATATATATATATATGTATATATATATATATATATGTATATATATATATATATATATATATATATATATATATATATATATATATATATATATATATATATAAAATCTATTTTCACCCCATAAATAATGTAATTTCATTAACCATAAGTTATTTTTCCTACAGAATCCGTACAGACCACTTCGAAATGATAATTTCAGCCATCTACTACTAATATATGCAATACTTTTTTCAAATGACATGCATCCATTCCAGAGTAGGCTGCTGAGGATACCGCAAAATATTCTCCAAAAATATTGAAAAATTATTTGATAATAATAATAATAATAATAATAATAATAATAATAATAATAATAATAATAATAATAATAATAATAATAATAATAATAATAGTAATAATAATAATAACAATAATAATAATAATAATAATGCATATTATATCAATAACTACGATATCAATAACTCTTTAAGATTTTTAAAAATGGTTACAATCGTTAAACTGTGTGTTTTTGTATTTTTATTACTACTAACCAGTCTATCCAAATCCCAACTCTAACTCTAAATCAGGATCGACTGCCCTCAAACAAAAGAAATCTAGCTGCCGAACATCTTTTCAAAATTATCTATAATATTTTATATAGATGAAAATTTGAATGTTCTTTTGTTAAAAATCTGAGGAATTTCATAGGTGATAACTTTTGAAATTTATTTACGTCAAAAGAAGAAATGGTTCGTAGAGTATTCCCCAATATTAAAACTAATTACAAGAATCCCGATCGGCTGAGAGAACGAAGTTTCTTTTCGGACAAGGAAAAAAAACCTCTATGAACTTAACAATATTATTCAGTCAAACATCAAAAGTGAACCTGTCATATACAAGTCTGTCGATACTGTTGTGGAAGCAGATGAAGCTGCTAATTATCCAACAGAGCTTTTGAATTCTCTCTATCTGCCAGTTTTGCCACCGCACTTACTGGAATTGAAAATTGGCGTACCAATTATAATGTTGCAAAATATCAACAAGCTAAAGCTTTGCAACGGAACGTGGTTCGCATTAGAAAATAATGAGCAATTTCATTGAAGATGAAATTTGAACCTGATCATTCAACGGTGAAGATGTCTTCCTTCCTCGCATCGGTACGTTTCCAAATGATATGGAGTATCAATTTAGGCAATTGTAATTTCCAATTTGATTCGATTTGCAATCACCATTATAAAAGCGGGGGAAGAAAATATTGTATATCCACGTTATGAAATTCGAAATATTAGATATGTTCGATTTCTCTTTTCTTTATCTTCAATTTAACCATACTGAGCCACGGCAATACGTAGCCGGGTGCAGCTTGTATACACACACACACACAGACACACACACACACACACACACACACACACATATATATATATATATATATATATATATATATATATATATATATATATATATATATATATATATATATATATACATATATATATATATATATATATATATATATATATATATATATATATATATTTTTCCTTTATCATCAATCTAACCATACTGAGCCACAGCAATACGTAATAGGGTACAGCTAGTATACACACACACACACGCACACACACACACATATTTATATATATACAGTATATATATATGTATATATATATATATATATACATATATATATATATATATATATATATATATATATATATATATATATATATATATATATATATATATATATATATATATATATATATATATATATATATATATATATATATATATATACATATATATATGTGTGTATATATATATATATATATATATATATATATATATATATATATATATATATATATATATATATATATATATATATATATATATATATGTGTGTGAGTGTGTATGTATATATATATATATATATATATATATATATATATATATATATATATATATATATATATATATATATATATTTTTTTTTTTTTTTGGGTGAGATGGCCATGTCGTCCTGATGGAAGTTCCTCTAGGGTAGCTTCCTAGGGTATATTACAACTACGGCGATATTCCCAGAGAATTTACCTTAAGGTACCAGAATTCTAACTCCTGGAACGAGTATCCCTCGTGAAAGGGATATCGCGACATATCAGAGGACGTATTCTTGACACGCCACATGACAATATGCATCCCGAACAGAGATTCGTCTCGCAGGGTGCATTTGGCAAGAAACGAATTCGGGAAAGAAAAAGGGGGAGCCGCTCCCAAGGCTCCCTATCTCCCGATTCGTAAGCATGCCTGGCGCCAATCCTGGCGCCATCTGTATTCCTTTTCGCGTAGCTTAACAACTCGGTGTTTTTTCCTGTGTTTCTCGCAAATCTAGGATTTATTCTGCTTTTCATGGCTTCTCCGTCTTCGTCGGCCTCTGATAAGTTGAGTACCATGTCTTTTATGTATAAATGTAGGCTCTTGGTAAATTTTTGAGTGATTAATAGGATTAATCTTTGTTACAAGAGCCGTAGCCTACCGGAGGCGTCATGGACGCTGTCGCTCGCTAGGTATAAGTTTAGTTAGTCAGAGCGACATTCCCGGTTGTTTTGCTTTAATAAATTTTAGCTATTTAGCATTACATAAGATTTCCTTTCGTGCTTAGTATTATTTTGGCGAAGTATTTGCCATTCTGGCCTACGCTAGGCCATGTAGCCTAGTCGTTTGGTCCTAGTACTTCATGCATGAATTTGGGTTTTCCGAGTGTATTAAAATTTTATTGAAGCTTTAGGCTATGTTTTATACATTTAAGATTGTGTGGAATATTTCCAAGATAGTATACGAGTGAGTTTCGGTGATTTAGGTAATCGATTCTCTTGGTGCCTAGGCTAAGTTGCTTATGGAGCCTTAGTATACTTTCTCATACTCCCCGGTTGCTTTCTTTTCTTCGGAGAAGGTATGCAATCCCTTTCCCTCTGTTTAAGCCTTGGGCTTATCCCTAAGTGGTTTTTTCCGAATTAATTTTCGATAAAACTATACCGGGGTGTTACTGTACCTTCCTGTTCCAGTAAGTCTGGTCCAAAGAGGGACAGAACAACAGAGTTTTTTAGTCTGAGTCTGTGTTTGTCTGGCTTGGGGTAGAGTCTCCCTCGCTGGCCTGACACAGACAAAGGTGGCTTAGCCCCCTTAGGTCACTACCGAAGGTTTCTGTGGATATGATTCCTTCTTTTGTGATCTACCAGACTAGTCCTTGTTGCTGTCCTCGGGGGAGGATAAGTTTCTTTCCCTGGGAGTAGCAACACCTTCCTTGCTTTGGTGCTCTGGGAGCTGGCAAGTATTGCTGGCCTCCCCCCTTGGATCTCCCTTAGGCTAAGATAAGTTTCTTGGCTGCGGGTGATCCGTCACTAAAGCAAGGTTGGTAGGACCCTCTTTTGTCCCTTCCCCCTCTATCTCCGTAATGGCCTAGCCATTACAGTACTGTACGTCGTTCTACATCTGGACCTAGTATAGGTTAGGATGTGGAATTGACTCAGCCCCTTGCCGGCCGGCAGACTCTGCCGGCCGGCAAGGGTCTTATATTTTGAGTGCTGCCCGGACCTCCCTTGGTCCCTCATCCATGCCTGCCTGTAGAGCCAGACGGCATTGGTCAGGAAGCCTGAATTAGATTCTCCCCTTCCTTATATGCACTCTTTCGGATTGCCGGGCTTGGAGGTAGTGTACACTCTTATCCCGGCATCCATTCTATTTTTCTTCTAGTGCTGTACCCGACCCGGCTGCCGGCCTATGAGGCCGTCAGCCGGGCAGGTGTAGTCCTCTGGTTCTTTTGCTGCCGGCTGGCATCGGTCCTGTACCTATGCCGGCCGGCTAATGTCAGCCCTTGTCTGCCGGTCACCAAGAGTGTGGCCGGCAGCTGGGTACTACCTTGTGTAGTTGCCGGCCGGCAGCCATTGCCGGCCGACATTGGCTGTTGCCGGCCGGCAGTTGCTGCCGGCCGGCACATGCATTTGAACCAGAGTTCTGCCGCCTTATAACTGTTAAGTAGTATACTTTAAAGCTAGTTATGGTATGTGCCGGCCGGCAGGTGCCGGCCGGCACGTATCCTCCTATACTGTACTAGTATTCTTCAGTATAACATATACAGTAAGAAGAAAACTATAGTATGGGTTTTGGTACAGCACTGTGTGTTCTAACACTTTTGTGTTTTCGTGCACAGTCCTTTGCTGTTGCCCTACAGATAGGAAAGTGAGTTCTTTCCTGTCTATTATCCAGGATTTTAAAATCATTGCTTAGGTGTGAGCTCCACCTGTTTCCTCTGGAAACTTTGCATTGATTACTCTAGAAGAGATTAACCAGTTGATTTTATTATCTGGAAGGCTGCAGCATTGGGTTGTGAGGGAAACACAAGTGTGTGTCTTTCCTTTCTGAATTGTTATGCTATACAATGCATATCCAGTGATACATAGTTCACTTGATACTAATGGAAATTTCTTCTCTTTACAGAAGGACCCTCCGAAGTGCGGAAGTGTTTTCTGCAACGTCCGCAGCAAGAACCTCTGTGGACATGAGTTTTGTAGGAGACACGCAGCATATCTGTCTCCAAGGATGATCTCCGGTATTGGGACCCTCAGGTATGTACTGTGTGCACTAACCTGATTACTGAGGCCTTTGATTCCCCTAGGACGGCGGAATCAAGGGATATAGCAAGGGGAAAGCTTCGTACCTGGGTAAGGGGCTTCCAAAAGAACACCTCTGGCCCTTATCTTCCAAGTGAGAAGATGAGGGCGTATCTTTTCCCTAAGGCATCAGCTGATGCAGTGATTTCCCAGCCTCAAGAGGAGATCCCCCAAGTTCAGATCCAGGTTGATGCTGAAGTCACGGTCGCGATGCAAGACATCCAGTTAGATGACAGGATGTCTGATGTGGACGAGCGTCTGGAGGAAGACCTCCTGGCAGAAGCCCAGGATGAAGTTCAAGCCCCAGACGTTGTAGAGGAAGAGGTCGACGAGGTGTCGGCTACTCCGGTTCAGATTCCGGAGCCTATTCCCTCAACATCGGCCGGTCTCCCAGTAGAGCTGGGACAGGCCCTCTCTTCTATTGTTGGAATGATCCAACAAATGCAGAAGGAGAATCAGGAGAAGGCGGCTGCAATGGAACTGCGGATGCAGTGCCTTGCAGAATCACATGGGCCCCAGAAAAAGCTCAATGAGAAAGACCTTCCCTTGTGCTCAGATGCAAACCCATGGAGGTATGCTGAGCACATGACGATGACGACTGGAAAGATCGTCATCTCGGATAAGCTGGGCTCAGTTCCGCTGGAGGAGATGGAATTCTGGCCCAGCAAGGCATCATATCCGGACTGTTATGTCCGGCTGATGAAGGAACCAGCTACAAAGGAGGAGACAGAGCCGAAGGAGGTCATAGTGATGGACCACGCTAAGGCTCAAGCTCTACTTTCATCCTCGATGAAAGAGAGGGGCTTCTCTAACTCAAAGGTAGCTGCATTGAGCAAGAAGCTCCCTTCCCTTGTGTCCTCGCCTGCTAGAGCCTTCCCCTTTTTACAGAAAGGGTTTGCGGCTGTACTAAAAGCAGTCGAGGCCTGCAAGTCTTGCCCCTCCCTGGAGGAGTGTAAACCCTTGTCGCTGGCCCTGCCTATGGACCACAAAGACTGGAAGGACGTCCATATTAGGTTCTCAGTTGGAAAGTTGGAGGCTGATATTGCCGGACGTCAGTTCGGCGAGGACCTCCCTAAGCTGTCTGACTTTCTTTTGCGAAGAGAGTTCGAAACAAAAGAAAGACTGGCTGCCTCAATGTCTCTTCAGACTACTCTTGAGACGATGGCAAGTGACCCCAAGGTCCATGAAATGTTCATGGTGGTGGCCAAGACTCATCTGGCCACAGTGACGAAGGACCTTTATGGCTTCGTCAAGGCAAGGAGAGCTTGTAGGGAGTTCGTGTTCACCTCGGCTACGGTGAGGCACGAGCCAAGGAAACTAATCTCCTCCAACATTTGGGGAAAAGACCTTTTCCCTACCGACTTGGTCAAAGAAGTTGTTGATAAGGCCGCCTTGGAGAATAGAAACCTTCTCCAGAAGTGGGGCCTGGCTATCAAAAGAAAGTCTTCCCCGGATGAGGGTCCTCAACCAAAGAGGAAGACTATGAGGACTAGGCTACCGTCTCGGCCAGCCAAGCCTGTTAGACAGCAACAGCAACTGCAATTGCCATTGCCTCCAGTGCCCCAGATCTTGGCACAAACCCCGACCACTTTTCAGTGGGTACCCCAGGCCGTGTCGACACAGTCCACGGCATTCACCCCAGCGTTCGAAGGGCAGTGTACTTCCTTTCGAGCAAAGCCTAGAGGAGCAGCCAGAGGCTCGTCTAGGCACCCCTCAAAGGGAAGGGGATTCAGGGGTGGTCGTGGTCAGGGAGGCAAGACCTTAGGACGGCAGTCCAAGTGAGATGATACCGGTAGGAGGGAGACTTCTGAAATTTCGGGATCGGTGGACCTTCGATCCCTGGGCCCACAGCCTACTCAAGAATGGACTGGGCTGGAGCTGGTACAGCACACCACCCCCGTGCCTTCAGTTTTTCCAACACTCCACCCCCGTTCTGGAGGAGTAAGTTCAAGAACTGTTGGAGAAAAAAGGTGATCCGAAGGGTGAAGCCCATCAATTTCTACGGGAGGCTGTTTTGTGTTCCCAAGAAAGACTCGGAAAAGCTCAGAGTCATTCTGGACTTGTCGCCACTCAACAAGTTCATAGTGAATTGCAAATTCAAAATGCTAACACTGCAACACATAAGGACCTTACTGCCCAAGAGGGCATATTCCGTCTCTATAGACTTGTCAGACGCCTATTGGCACATTCCAATCAGACGTCGACTCTCCCCCTACTTGGGTTCAGGCTACAACGAAGACTATACTTCTTCGGAGCCATGCCATTCGGGCTAAACATAGCTCCAAGGATTTTTACGAAGCTTGCGAGCGTAGCTCTCAAACAATTACGCCTAAAGGGAATTCAGGTAGTAGCCTACCTGGACGACTGGTTGGTGTGGGCAGCATCCGAGACAGAATGCTTGCAAGCTTCCAGTCAAGTGATCCAGTTCCTAGATTACCTAGGCTTCAAGATCAACAGAAAAAAGTCTTGACTTTCTCCATCTCAAAAGTTCCAGTGGCTGGGAATCCACTGGGACCTTTTGTCACACCGTTTCTCCATCCCGGCGAAGGAAAGGAAGGAGATAGCGGGTTCTGTCAAGAGACTTCTAGATTCCGAAAGGATATCAAGACGCGAGCAGGAGAGGGTACTGGGCTCTCTCCAGTTTGCTTCGGTGACAGACCTAGTGCTAAGAGCACAGCTAAAGGATGCAACCGGAGTTTGGAGAAGTTATGCATCAAACGCGCGAAGAGATCTGAGAAGACCAGTTCCGCTTCGGCTAAGTACTCTTCTCAGGCCTTGGTCCCAAGCCAGACTTCTAAAGAAGTCGGTTTTTCTTCAGCCACCTCCCCCGTCGGTGACGATTCACTCAGACGCCTCGAAG
>NC_090735.1:158195321-158200321 GCF_036898095.1 Palaemon carinicauda | reverse complement strand
ATATATATACATATATATATATATATATATATATGTATATATAACCATATACATGTATATATATATATAATTTATATATATATACGTATTTATATATATATAATATATATATATATATATATATATATATATATATATATATATATATATAAACACTTACTATTTTCAATTTTATTACTAGCTAGGCCACAACCCTATATCAAGATTGAATATATGTATATATATATATATATATATATATATATATATATATATATATATATATATATATATATAAATATATATATATATATATATATATATATATATATATATATATATATATATATATACATATAAATGTATATATATATATATATATATATATATATATATATATATATATATATATATATATATGTTATCAATATTTTCATTAATTGCTGAGGTACTACACTTGTTGGAAAAAGAGGATGCTATAAGCCCAATGTCACCAAGAGGGAAAAGTAGACCAATAAGGAAAAGGGAATCAGGAAATAAATAAACTTAATGTGAAATAATAAAAGATTGAAATAAAATATTTTAAGAACAGTGACCACATTAAAACGAGTCATTCATATATAAAATATAAAGAGAGACTATTGTCAGTCTGTTGAACATAAAAATATTAGCTGCAAGTTTGAGTTTTGAAATTCTTCTTATTCAACTACCAGATTAGGGATATCATTTCAGAAATTGGTCATAGCTGTAATAAAACTTCCGTAACACTGTTTTGTATTGAGCCTCATGAATTAACTTCATACTTAGTATTAGGAAAAGGGTATTATTGACCAGGAAAATCTGATAGTAAATGGTGTTAAGAATTATGGTAAATCATATATATATATATATATATATATATATATATATATATATATATATATATATATATATATATATATATATATATATATATATATATATATATACAGTAAATGTAGATATGTATATGTATATATATATATATATATATATATATATATATATATATATATATATATATATATATATATATATATATATATATATACAGTAAATGTATATATATATATATATATATATATATATATATATATATATATATATATATACATATATATATATATATATATATATATATATATATATATATATATATATATATATATATATATATATATATGGTTTTTTCATCCATGTTTTCATAGGCACTGCGGGTAAGTTGCCCTGATCTCCTTGAAGCTGAGCTTGGGAAAATTCATGAAATAGCATCTATTTTAAAGTACCCATCACATTTCATAAACAAAGCCTGTCAAAAGGCAAAGAAAACTTTTTATGGCTTTGTTAACAACGATGATTTTAATGTGAATAACCTCCTTGTTTTACCTTTTTTCAAACAGTTTGTACCTCTACCTGGAATTTTAAAACCTTTTGGAATTGATGTAATTTTTAGAAACAACACACTCAAGAATATATTGATAAAAAATTCCCCAAAACAGATTAACGGATGTATATACGAAATTCCATGCAATCAGTGTAATAAACGATATATCGGTCAAATTGGCAAAGCACTAGAAATTCGATTAAAACAGCATAAATATAATGTAAGAACGGGAAACATTGCCAGCAGTCTTTTTCAGCATATGAATGAGTGCAACCACGCTATTAATTGGAAAGCTGCTAAAGAACTTATATTTTGCAAAGATTTTGTTAAAAGAAATATCATTCAAACAGTTTTAATTAAGAAAAATTTCGAAGATCTGCTTAACACCAGTTCAGGTATGTACAAACTGGATGAATTTCTTGTAAACAACATTTTTAAACAACTAGCTTTTAAGTATTTTTTAATTTGCTAATTTTTTTCTGTTTTACGTCATCACAGAGGTTTCTTTGTATTCTAATTGTATTTTTAAACCATAAGACCGTGAATAGGTGTAATAATAACACGAAAGCGCTTGTCCAATCTTCGTTTCCTTTTTCCTCCCGGCCTGCTGTCATCTTGAGACATGGCACGTTCCAGCGATTTGTCATTAATATATATATATATATATATATATATATATATATATATATATATATATATATATATATATATATATATATATATATGTGTGTGTGTGTGTGTGTGTGTGTGTGTGTGTCTGTGTACATCAAAATGTATGATAAATATATGATTGATTTTTTGAAAACCCGTGTTTTAAAATACCTTAAAATCTAAAAAAAATCATAATTAACTAAAAGTCATATGACATTTTTCATCTGTTTTTAAAAACTATATATAAGAAAAATATCTGTTAGATAGTTAAAAGAGTCACGCATTCACTGTACTTGGGAACTGTTCTGCGAGGTGTGCATGTTAAAAATCCACGAGTCTATCTTTTACCGTTGGCCAAGTCCATATTTATGTTAAAATACTTCTGTTATTTTATCCTTTTGGTTTTTTGGTTACCATGATGATACTATTATTTTTCCCCCATTTATCATTCGAATTTTTTTGCTATTTAGCTACCATATATAGCTTAACTGTGGTTATGTAGTCCTTAATGTAGATTCAATACCAGGTTGAGGTACATCTAAAGCAGATTTAGCAGCTGTATCTAATTTTTCATTGCCAACAGGTCCATGGACCGGAATCCAGCATATTTTGATAATTACCTCTTGAGAAGAGAATTTGTTAAGGAATTATTTAATCAATTATACTAGTTTCTTCTTATTTGACTAAATCTATGGAACTTCTCGAATAGGAATAAGAGAACAAACTCCCTATTCATTATTATTTTCAATGGAAAATCTATAACAGTTCTTGTGTAAATACATATACCTGACTAGGTAATGATAGTCGACGTAATATATATATATATATATATATATATATATATATATATATATATATATATATATATATATATATATATATATATATATGTTTATATATATATATATATATATATATATATATATATATATGTATATATATATATATATATATATATATGTATATAGATACACATGTGTTTATATATGTAAATGTATATACATATATATATATATATATATATATATATATGTATATATATATATATATATATATATATATATATATATACATGCATTTGTATATATATATATATATATATATATATATATATATGTGTGTGTGTGTGTATATATATATATATATATATATATATATATATATATATATATATATATATATATATATATATATATATATAATGTATATGTACACTTTATTTTAATTTTTTGGTCTGTACTTCGATGTAATGAATGTAAGACAGATTTATCCTATTGTCGTATCACCTTGATATCATATGAAGATATATTTTCAAGATTCTTTTGTACAGGTAGTAAAACTTTTTTGTTATAATATGAAACAAATTTTGAAACTGTTATTATTTTTAAATTATCTACTCAGTTAGAACCCTCTCTCTTTCTCTCTCTCTCTCTCTCTCTCTCTCTCTCTCTCTCTCTCTCTCTCTCTCTCTCTCTCTCTCTCTCTCTCTCTCTCTCTCTCTCTTCAGTTTATCTTGCATAGATATAGCTTCAGCATAGTCTAGAAATTTTCTTATGACTACGTAAATGAGTTTTTTTTTGGGGGGGGATTTCTCAATTTCTAATAAATGATGAAAGTGAAATTAAGTTAAATTTAATAAAATTTAGATTTTTTTACTTTTTATAATGGGAAATGATAGATATATCAATATTTTTCCGCTGGGTTTAGATATGTTGTATCAGAATCAACTTATTTTTAAATACATAAATGAACAATGTTCTTTAACTTACCGTGATCCATACATTGTAAAGTTCCGGTCCTATCAAAACTTTGGTTGGCTATCTTGTGTTGAAGAAAGCCATGGTATGAAAAGTGTTATAATGATTGGCCGAAGTTTCAAGATTGATCAAGCAATTGTAAGCCGAAATTCAGGAATACCTAATTTGAAATATGACTCTAGGAATGGGTATTCCTTGCGTATGATCTATAACTATCCACTGATGGAGATATTTATATATTATTAAACTCAAATCTGTTTATTTTAAGTTACCATATGCTAAATGAAAAAGTATGATTAATTTATTTTTGCTTTTATCCTGAAAATTATCTGAAGGAAATTCTGTGTTTTTTTTCAGTAGTGGCAAGAGATGAACAATCCAGATGGAAGCACAAAGGATACTTCACCAAATAGAGAATGATGGAGCCAAGTAATTTCGAGCTGTTGTGGAGAGAAATATGGTTCCAGATTAACTGGGTTCAGTGATCATCGTAGTTTTAAAACATGGAACTTCTGAGGGAGCGAGTCTGCGTTTCAGAAATGTAGACAGGTTTGAAAGCTCTGCATCAAACCCTTTGGAAACTTAAGCTGCATGGGAGAAAGAAAAAAAAACAACAGGTATAAGAGTGCAGAAGCCATTTCATTACAGAGAAAATTCTGGACCATTGAGACCATAGTTTGTCATAAAGGAAGACGCCGCTCCAAGTCGAATTGAGTCCGAAATCAATGCAGATCAAATACGAAATTTCTGAGAGAGTGTGTAAGCTTCAAAATTTGGTCTACTTTGAACAAGAGATGACGTCCCAGAGGAACCGACGTCGGTCGAGCTGCAGAGCCTGGAATCAGGATCTTCCTGAAATTTTGTGAAGCCTCAAGAAAAATCGTCTACGTATTAAGGGAATAATCTTAAATTTTGTATGTATATTACAAAGAATTCAAAGTATTAGTTTATAAATTTCTCTTCAATGTTTTCCGAATTTACAAATTAATTTGTACCAAATTTTCACCACCATAATCTTTATATTAAATTGTCGTATTAAAGCTCAATGTAGTCCTGAAGATTGGTTGTGAAATAATCCAAAACATGTGTTGACACAAAACAATAAATGGTGAAAAGTAAATACATTTCCGCTGTTATCCTGGAAACTATATGCAGTATGCTACTAAGATATTGTATATTCATTATAAACGTAGAGCAACATGCTAAGGTAT
>NC_090735.1:158185321-158190321 GCF_036898095.1 Palaemon carinicauda | reverse complement strand
AATCTGTTCATACACTTGAAATAAACCCATTTCCACCATGATAGCTGAATCGTAAGTTTGCAACACGTGGTTATTATAAATGAATATATATCACAAGCACACATGATTTCAATCAATGCAAATATAACCCACGAATAGCATTTAATACCGAATTCTATCTTGGGAATATAAATCCACTTGGAATTCATTTTATGGTAACAGCTTCTGGCCGGGTGGAGATTCGAGCCCCCTCCTGTTCGGCTGGAAACCATGCCCGCAGTGACCATACCGACTGAGCTATCAAGAGAGATAAAAGTTTATGACAAGTCATCGTACATATTCCTGTCGAATTCAGGAATCCGTTCATACACTTGAAATAAACCCATCTCCACCATGATAGCTGAATCGTAAGTTTACAACACGTGGTTATTGTAAATGAGTACGAGTCTGCGTTGACCAATCGTCGGTGGGCGACATCGACCAGAAGGTGGAAATAAGAGAGGAAATCCGCACCGAAGATTGGCAATGTGACGTCAGCCACAAGAAACTTCCTATTAAATTTACCGTTTCCGAACGATAATATGAGGTTCTCGTAACCGTAGGTGGGTTGGGTATTGCAGATCTGTAGGCAGCTACCAAGTGGACGTCGGCAGACGTAGAGAGACTACGTCGTGTCCTGAAGAGTTCCCTTGGCAAAAGAGAACGACAAGCACCCGTGTCTACCGAAAATCGCGCGCCTGTTCCTGCATCATGTAAAAAAAAAAAATTAGAAACACAGGAGGCCACCGCCACGAGCGATGGCCTACTTACACGTTTTTTGGCCACTGACAATCTTTGGCACATTTCTTCGCGGTTGCCCCGATTCTGAAGTGGTAGTAGCAAAACTGCAGCGAATGGGAGGTAGTAAGTGGCTGTAGAAGTCGTTGGTTGGGGCGCCAGCGAGTAGTGGGTGGTGGGTAGCTTTGCCGCCGCTTCGGCACGTCACGGGGTAGGCGTGTATGTCCTACGGCATTCACGTCAGCTTCGATGACGTTGAATAGGCGTCCTCTTCGTCAGGGGTGGAGGCGTTGATGGAGGTTTTGAAGTGGCTGACCATAAGGGCGTCGGTTTTGGTCATCAAGTCCTTTACGGGTAAACTATCGACATCGGGTATGACAGCGCGTATAGGTCCGGGTAAACGGCGTATCCAAAGGGCACGAAGTAGGTTCACCTCACGAGGAGAGCCGTCTGCGGCAGGTTGCAGGCGAGTGATACTGGTCATTTCCCTGAGGGCGAGCGAAGCCCTTTGGTCCCTCAACGGTTGTTGCGAGAGCTGAAAAAGCTTTGCGAAACGGGTGGCTGGCGACGGCGAGTACTGCAGTAGAAGGTATGTTTTGATGGCGTCATACGCTATTGGGGTGTCTCCTTGTTCACAAAGCCAGTCGGATATTTCCGGGAAGGTGTCCTCGGGTATCGCCGCTAGAAGATAATCTGATTTGGTGGTTGAGCGAATCACGCCCTTGATGCGAAACTGGACTTCTGCGCGCTGAAACCAAGCAAACGCCTCTCCGCCGGCGAATGATGAAAGTTTCAATGGGGTAGTCGCAGCAATAACTTCCGTAGAGTCCTCCATAGTACCAACGATGGAGAGGCGATGGGGGATGGAAGGCGGGAGGATCGAGTCGACTTCCTGGGTCACCAATGTGACAGGCCGAGATAAGGTTGTGTCTCAAAGGCAGGTTGAAAGCAACTGGGTAAATTTATTTTAGAACGCTCTCCTTTATATACAAACGCTCAAAGCAACAAGAAATTTCCTGTTTAAAAAACAGACACTGTTACAGAGGAGAATAGCAGACATGTTTAATCTGGTTCATTTTAGTACGAGGGAAGACCAAAAATACAAGCATAATATATACACAAAATGAACTATGTACGATCGTGTGACACTCGGTTGGTACAGTACCATGTGGGGATTGTGAGAAAGTCTACATTTAGAAAACGGGCCGTTCTCAAAGATTATCAGAACACAAAAGATCTGTTAGGTATGGCTATGAAAACTCGGGAATTTTCGTTCACCTTAGAGATTTAGGGCACCAGATTAACTGTAGTGAGTCGTCTTTGCTTTTTAAGAGAACCTGTCCGTACAGAAGGAAAATCCTGGAATCAGCCATCAAAAATCAATCAGACACAATGAACCTATCCGGCACCCAATGGAAAGCTGACACAGTGGACAATACTCTTCTTAACCCTATCATTAAAAAGATAATCCACGGAGACCGACCACCAGATATGCATCAGAGAGTCAAGACATCCACCGAGTGGCTCAGCAATACGAAGACGCACCTGGATGTAATTAAATCTGGCTAATCCTTCCTGCAATTATCACAACTGTAGAACGATTGGAAACTCCCTTTTACTTTCCTATATAAACTGTCACTCTCCACTGTATTCCTAGGACTACGGGCTGCAAAAGAGTAAGAGCCTGTGTCTGGCCGCAAGGGCCAGGCAATCTTCAACAACAACAACTGTATTCCTCATTTTTACTTTACATCCTGAAGAGGGCCAATATTTATTGGCCGGAATATAGCGATCTATTTATATTTCCTTTGTTTCTTTTATGGGCTTTTTTGAAAAACACGTGTTAAACTGTTCGATTCCAGTTATAAGTAAGACACACACATGTATATATATATATATAAATATATATATATATATATATATATATATATATATATATATATATTTATATATATATATATATATATGTATATAAATATATATATATATATATATATATATATATATATATATATATATATTTACATATATATATATATATATATATATATATATATATATATATATATATATATATATAAATATATTTATATATATATTTATATACATATAAATGTATATGTATATATATATATATATATATATATATATATATATATATATATATATATATATATATATATATATATATATATATATATATATACATATATATATATATATATATATATATATATATATATATATATATATATATTTATATTTATATATATATATATATATATATATATATATATATATATATAAATATATATATATATATATATATATATATATATATATATATATATATATATATATATATATATATATATATATATATATATATATATATATATATATATATATATAGTACTTGGACATGTTAATTAGAGTTTATAATTAATAGAAAATGGGTTATTGGGGTCCAAAAATCGAAGATAGTTTCTCTTCGAACACAATATCCTGCAGATGGTTTTCAGGATAACAGCATAAATACATTAACTTTTTTCCTTTTATTGTTTGCTGTGGACATGTGTTTTGGTTCACTTTGCAACCTTTCTTCAGTACTACATTGAATTATGGAATTATACCTTAATATTTAGTTTATGGTGGGTAAAATTTTATAAAATATCAATTGGATATTGGGAAAACATTCTATAATAATTGATAATAGAAAACTTTTGATTCTTTAAAATACAAATACCAAAATTTGAGATCAATTTTAGATAAATAAGTTATTTTCCAAAAGGAATTTCGAACTTCACGGAGTTCCCGATTCCATTCCTTGTATGCAGAAAGACGTCGGTCCTCAGGAACGCCATCTCTCGTTCAAAGCAGACCAAATTGTAAGGCTTACACGCTCCCGCAAAAATTTGGTATTGGATCTGCATTGATCTCGGACTCAGTTAAATTTGTAGTGGGTTTTCATTAAGACAAATTATGGTCTCGAATCCCCTTTATTTTCCTTATAACGAAACAGATTCTCAATTTCTATCATGACATTTTTCTTCTTTTTCCGCCGCAGCTCAAGCTTCCAAGGTTGCAGGGTGGTTGATGTGGAGCTAAAAAAAAAAAACATGCCTTTTCTTTGATTGCCTGTGTATAGATGGAAAAGATTATATTGCTTTTCATATAAGAAAAGTATATGCATTTTGAGACGGACTTGTAAGTTTCCAATACTGGAGGTGACATGAATTTCAATATATTTTCTTTGTAATAGATTTCCATTGCGATTTCTGAACGGAAGAAAATCCAGCCCTGATTCAAATTTGACGCCATTAAAAACAGACACGCTCACATGGCCAGTTTGAACTCAGTAGTGATTTACGAATGTGAATATTCTACCATTCCCTGTTGAGACCTCACAGTCGAGAGAATAGAAATCTTTGTTTAAAGATGATGGAACTTTATCCGGAAAATATAAAATAATGAAATGATCATTTCTTATTTCACTCCATTCTGTAATGATTTAAGTAATATGAATATAATAATATAAATAACAGCTTTAATATTAAATCCTAACTAATACAAAGGATACGTAAACTATTGCAGACAGTCAATACGGTAAATTAATTTTCTTGCTTTACTTATGTAGAGTTGTTTCAGTCGTATAGATTATTGCATATACTTATTGAGTGGATCATTTCATTGTTTGTTTTCTATGTTCCATCCTCCTTTTTTTTTTTCCAAAGAGTACGCCAACAATTTCATACATATTAAATTATTGTCATGATGATTATAAGTTACCATAAAAGAAATTAATTTAAAACAATTTTCCTCAATTAACTAAAATTTAAAATGCTTTGTTTATACATCTATGCTCTTGTTCAACTGTTCTTCTTTATGATATTTGTTGGTGGTTTTTCAGATATGTCTTTTTTATATCTAAATTAAACATTATTGTATCCTATATGAAACTATGGCTCGACACCAGCTCAAGATGTTGCGGGACTTAGCACAATAACCCCCATACCCTCAATCACTTTATCTTACTAAGGTTCCACAACATCAACTTCTCCCTTATCTTATAATAAATGAACTCACGAACAAAACGGGCAGTAAAACACATCATGACCTTAATACTATATTCCTTGCAAAATAAAATATTCCAAAGAAAGAAACCCATAATTATATCTATGATGCTTGGATGTGAATTAATCACTTAAATATTGAAAAATAACATTGGAATAACACATATAATA
>NC_090735.1:158175321-158177821 GCF_036898095.1 Palaemon carinicauda | reverse complement strand
GACCTCACTCCTCCCATCAGCGCACCCACGGATGCCTATGCCCCCTCCTCACGTTGTAGGTTTTCCTTCCAGATCTTTGTGAAATGCCCATGGCTCCCACCAAACAGGTATTTTTCACCATATCAAGACGACGTGGCCCAGAATGTTTGCCAGATTAAAGCATCTGGCACCAGATCGTTTGGCTGCCGCTAAACAAACGTTTGCCAAAATGGAAGAAATGGGCCTTTAACAAAAGGCCTTAATGCCTTGGTCCTCACCTTCATACATCGTCCAGAGGAAAGATGGCTTTTGCGTCTGTGTAGCTATTACAGGAGCCTGAACATGCAGACAGCACCGGATCACTACCTTCTCCCAAAAATTGCCGACGTGACCTCCTACTTGCACAAAAGGATGGTTTTTTCCACGCTCGACCTCCATAATGGGTATCATCAAATGCGTATGAACCCAAAAGATATCCTCAAGTCCACCATCACCAACCCTTTCGGTAAATATACCTTAATTATTCCTGTTTTGGCCTTTGTAATGCTGGGTCCACTTTCCAACGCCTCAAGGATGGAATCTTTGGAGATCTGTAGATTTTCCCCATACTCTCAATACATTGAATTTCAAAGCGCTGTAAGAATTTTTAGGGATGATCAATTATTACCACCGTTTCCTGCCAGCAATCACCAGCACTCTCGCCCCTTCTATGCCTCCCTCATGGCAAGCCAAAAGACTTGACGTTGTGTTCCTTTCAAGAAGTAGCCTTCTGCAAAGCAAAAAACGGCCTATCAACCGCTAGTGCTCTCATATTTCCTATGCCAGATACACTTCTGGTTCTCGCCACAGGTGTCAGTAACATCTCTTTGGTGCAATACACGAGCAGGTGGTCAATTACACTTTGACCTTCTTCAGTAGAAAATTGTCCAAGGCAGAGGCCGGCAATGCTACCTCTTACTATAGAATGCTGCCAATGTACTTGTGTTTCCATCACCTTTGCTACTTCCTGGAAGGTACATCCTTCGTCATTTGTCGGACCATATGCCTCCGATGCACACCTTCTCTAAACAGTCAGACTCCTGCTACGCCCATCACTGCCAAACTCTCTCTGTCGTGATTTAATGCAATTGCTCACTTCGTCACATATCAGGAAAAATTAATCAAGACAGTAGTTAGTCCCCTACCCTCATCACAATGACCTTGTTATCTGTTTACCGTCATTGACCGCTCCACTCGTTAGCCATAAGCTATTCCCATGGAAACTGAAATGGCCGCCTAACGTACACCGGCTTTACTCCTAGGATGGATAAACGAAATTTGTTATCCGAAGCATATTACTTTTGACTTGGGAATCAATTTCACCTCTCAATTGTGGACCTCATTAGTGATCATCCTCGGGATTACCCAACATCATACAAACGCCTACAACGCTGCTGCAAGTGGAATGCTTGAATGTTTTCCTCACACCATCAAAGAAGATTTGATGTCGCACTGCAAGGACTCCAACTGCTTCACCCAACCTCCCTGGGTACTCCTGGGACTAAGGACCACTCCTAAAGACGCCCTAGATGTATCAGCAGTTGAAATGTTGCATGGCAACCCGTTTGTCATCCATGCTGATTTTTTTTTTTTTTTGTCTCCAATCACCTCCGATAATCTCCTGCAACTATGTCAAGTTGTGGGAAAATTTACTGCATGCACCAGACTTAGAAGCCCCCTGCTAAGCAATACTTACCAACGGATCTGCGCTCGGAAACATACGTTTCTTATGTAACAACACTAGCAAACCACCACTAAGTTCCCCTTTCCTCATGACACATCTTGCACCGAAAAGAGGACTGGGTCTCCATTGATCACCAAAAACTTGCATATCTCCTGCCAAATGATCTGCCTACATTATGCCTCTCAAGACCAGGAAGCCTTATTTCTCATGTATGTCCTCTTTTTTTTGTGTGTGGGGGGCGAGCTATGTAGCCCATGTCTTTCCGACTTGCTTGTACACAGTAACGGTTTTGTTTGTTATCTTATCACTCCCTCCCGTCTACACTGTTACTAAACCAACTTCTATAAACCTGATAGTTATACCTGATTTTGTTTGAATTTTTGTGACGTTTTTGCTTACAAGTCCTAGTATTTAGGCACGATGTCTTTTTTTTTTCTAAAGTTTAGTTCCATTCAACTCTCCCCTCAGTTATCACATAGCTGGCGCCTCGCACAAACTTGAACTATTTGGTAAATAGTAAATGGTTTGGTTTCCTTTGGTCAGTTTTACGTCATATTTCTAACGGAGAATATGATTTGAATTTCTAATTTATAATCCACTATAAAAAGATAAAGTATTTTTCGAATGAATAATCACTTTATTATATGATTTTAGACGTATGT
Source organism: Palaemon carinicauda (assembly GCF_036898095.1). NCBI lineage: Eukaryota > Metazoa > Arthropoda > Malacostraca > Decapoda > Palaemonidae > Palaemon > Palaemon carinicauda. Next base: position 158,175,457 of record NC_090735.1, on the reverse strand, counting down.
CAGTAATATTCGTAAGATACACTCTGTATAAAAATTTTGTTATTTTAAGGCTCTCAATTAAGTTTTCTATAATGATTCGTAAAATTGCATATATCTACATGATAGTTCACCAAACATTATTGATGAACTATCAATA
>NC_090735.1:158160321-158162821 GCF_036898095.1 Palaemon carinicauda | reverse complement strand
CCATTTTCTCTCCCCTCGTTCTAACTACAAAAAGCTTGTTTTGTTTTAAAAATGATATAGATGTTATTATCATATTTATCACCCCTAACCTTTGAAATGTAATATATTTCATTTATATTACAATTGCATCTCCAGCAATTTCAAAATAGGTTTGAGCGATAAATCTACAAAGTGCAAGTTAACACTTAACAATTCGATATCAAATTTAATCTTATTCATCAATCTCAAGCAACGCTTCTTTTTTATATATTTATATAGTTTTGATAAACTATCATCCAAAAGATATTTCCTCAACACACCAATGATGTGTGGATTCATAATTCTTTCACGAAATTTGCCAAAAGCAATATAATCCTATTTTGACATTCGTCTCAACAGATTAATCACCATTCATAAATCTAATTAAAAATTTCGAGTTTGATAGATTTTTGCATTTGATGACAAACGATGAGAGAAATGTATAACCTTGAAATAGTATTTGCAATTCACATTGAAAGACTTTCATAAACCTTAATATCTATATATTTCTGAAGCAAATTTCAATTTTCCATAATTTCTTTCATCTTCTACTATTTATCATCTGGTTCTTGAACTCCAATATTTAATTTAAACAAAAATGTTTGTTTTATTCCAAGAATCCCTTGGGTAAAGTTTTATATCGAAAGTATTGTTGTTCGATATCCCTCGGCTTCTACTTTTTTTTTTCTATCGTTACGTGAATAATTCTCTTCACAGCATAACAAATTGTTTTTCTTGATTGTTTATTTTTCCATTGTATCAATAAATGTTTTCTGTTCCGAAGAGATGCTCAAGATAATTTATTTTTATTCTTATTCTCCTTCATTTTAGTTATTTTCCTAATAACTAAGGGGGCTTTGTTAGGTACACTGTCTAAAATCTGCCTTAAAAAATACGGTAAAAATCCTGGAATAAATGTTGCCAGTTATTTACCGTTTGGAAAATGGATATATTGACGTAAAGGAGTGATATTGCGGTCACCAACCCATAAAAGATAATAACAAAAAAAGGGTAAAAATTACGGCTGAGAACTATATTTTTCCGAAAATTTCGGATTAAAGTTACGTTTTTTTCTTTTACCTGTAGCGTTATGAGAAACCCATTTTTATTCCATGTTAATCTATATAGACACTGACTCTCAGTTAAAGATTACTATAGTACAAATAGTAAATCCAACTGTACTCTATAAAAACTTTTATTCAAGAGGAAAGAGATGGTAACAGAGGGAGTAGTTTGCAGTATTATATATAGTTTGTAAAACGTAAAGCAGTATGCCAGTCCTTCTATACTGCATTAAGCCTTTTTATTGATTTTTAAGCGGAGATGGTTACTCATCAATAATTTTGGTTTCTCATAATATCTCAAGATAATGCCACATGTGATTTTTATAAGATAAGTCCTGTATTAACCTAGTACGCTTTAATATTAAAAAAAAAAGAAAAAAAAAAGCTTTTATGATACAGTCCAGGAGGATAATAAGAAGGGCGTATGATAAATGATACGCATCTTCTCTGAATCGAGAACTTTTTTGTCCTACAGATTTCATATTACAAATAGTAAAGTACGTTGGATTAATCTATGTTAGGCGGCAATAAGCAACCACAATGGAGTTTGTTGACCAAACGCGGTGCTACAAATCCCTTTCAATAGAGGTATTGTCTTAACTCAAACGATGATGAATCTCAATATAAGGGCAACGGCGAATGTGTGCAATATATCACTTTAGTTATAAAACATTGCCACAAATAGACGCAGATACAATACACTTATGTAAACAAACGCACAAGCATTAATAGATATAGATCACACATGCCCGAACACAACTACGCATCACTTTCTGTACAGAAACAAACTCACACACACGCATATATACATATATATATATATATATATATATATATATATATATATATATATATATATATATATAATATATATATATATATATATATATATATATATACATATATATATATGCATATATATATATATATATATATATATGTATACATATATATATATATATATATATGTATACATATATATATATATTATATATATATATATATTATATATATATATATATATATATATATATATATATATATATATATATGTATACATATATATATATATATATATATATATATATATATATATATATTTATATATATGCATATATATATATATATATATATATATATATATATATATATATATATATATATATATATATATATATATATAGTTTTCCCTAAAGAATTTCAGTCGGATTGTTAACTGTATGTATGTAGCCAACGATTCTTGTCTGTTGATTACGCTTATTTCTGTGAAAGGGGATTATCGACTACAATATATTAATCATAATGTTTCCAATAATTTATCAAAGTATCACAATATAGATTAATCTAAAAACTTTAATCGGAAGAGATTAAAGAAAATACCATGAACAACTTATAAAATATAAGTTGAGTCTGCATGA
>NC_090735.1:158145321-158150321 GCF_036898095.1 Palaemon carinicauda | reverse complement strand
TCAACATGACATTCAACCTTGCACCACCTTCCCTTCTCGTAAATCTCATAACCTTACTCTTACCCACATTAACTCTCAACTTCCTTCTCTCACAAACTCTTCCAAATTCTGTCACTAATCGGCCAAGCTTCTCTTCAGTGTCTGCAACCAGTACAGTATCATCTGCAAACAACAACTGATTTACATCCCATTCATGGTCATTCTCGTCTACCAGTTTTAATCCTCGTCCAAGCACTCGAGCATTCACCTCTCTCACCACTCCATCAAAATACAAGTTAAACAACCATGGCGACATCACATATCCCTATCTCAGCCCCACTCTCACCGGAAACCAATCACTCAATTCATTTCCTATCCTAACACATGCTATACTACATTTGTAGAAAATTTTCCCTGCTTGCAACAACCTTCCACCAACTCCATATAACCTCATCACATTCCACATTGCTTCCCCATCAACTCTATCATACGCTTTCTCCAGATCCATAAACGCAACATACACCTCCTTACCTTTTGCTAAATATTTCTCACATATCTGCCTTACTGTAAAAATCTGATTCATACAACCCCTACCTCTTCTAAAACCACCCTGTACTTCTAAGATTGCATTCTCTGTCTTATCCTTGATCATATTAATCATTACTCTACCCTACACTTTTCCAACTACGCTTAACAAACTAATACCTCTTGAATTACAACACTCATGTACATCTCCCTTACCCTTATATAGTGGTACAATACATGCACAAACCCGATCTACTGGTACCATTGACAACACGAAACACATATTAAACAATCTCACCAACCATTCAAGTACAGTCACACCCCCTTCCTTCAAAATCTCAGCTCTCACACCATCCATACCAGACGCTTTTCCTACTCTCGTTTCAGCTAGTGCTCTCCTCACTTCATTTATTGTAATCTCTCTCTCATTCTCATCTCCCATCACTGGCACCTCAACACCTGCAACAGCAATTATATCTGCCTCCCTATTATCCTGAATATTCAGTAAACTTTCAAAATATTCCGCCATCTTTTCCTTGCCTCCTCTCCTTTTAACAACCTTCCATTTCCATCTCTCACTGTCTCTTCAATTCTTGAGCCAGCCTTCCTTACTCTCTTCACTTCTCTCCAAAACTTCTTCTTATTCTCTTCATGTGAATGACCCATTCCCTGACCCCACCTCAGGTCAGCTGCCCTCTTTACCTCACGTACCTTGCCCTTTACTTCCATATTTTTCTCTTTATATTTTTCATACTACTCTATACTATTACTCTGCAGCCATTCTTCAAAAGCCCTCTTTTCTCTTCCACTTTTACCTTCACTCCTTCATTCCACCATTCACTGCCCTTCCTCATGCTGCCTCCAACAACCTTCTTGCCACACACATCACTTGCAATCCCAACAAAATTTTCTTTTACTAACTTCCACTCCTCCTCTAAATTGCCAGTTTCTCTTACTTTCACTTCGTCATATGTAATTTTCAACCTTTCCTGATATTTACTTTTTACCCCCAGTTTTATTAGCTCTTCAACCATCACTAGCTCCCTTTTACATCCACCTACTCTATTCCCCCACTCTTTTGCTACAACTAATTTTCCTTCCACCAAAAAATGATCAGACATACCGTTAGCCATACCCCTAAACACGTGCACGTCTTTCAATCTTTCAAACATTCTTTTAGTTATCAACACATAATCCATTAATGCCCTTTCTACTGCTCTTCCATTTACCACTCTTACCCATGTATAATTATTTTTATCTTTCTTTTTGAAAAAGCTATTACTTATCACCATCTCTTGCTCAACACCAGTCTCTTACCACTCTCATTTTCACCTGGTACGCCATACTTCCCAATGACACCTTCTACCTCTCCAGCGCACACTCTAGCATTCAAGTCACCCATGACAACTACATAATTCCTTCTACCCAGTCCTTCTACATACCTAGCTATTTCATTCCAGAACTCATTCCGTTCTTCTTCACTTTTCTCACTACCTGGCCCATACGCACTGACAAACGCCCAGCTTTCCCTACCCAACCTAACCCTCACCCTATATATATATATATATATATATATATATATATATATATATATATATTTATATATATATATATATATATATATATATATATATATATATATATATATATATATATAAATATATATATATATATATATATATATATATATATATATATATATATATATATATATTATGTATCAACGTGATTTTTGCTTATGTTTACCCTAGCTTTGTTACTGCATTCGTGTTTTATGTAAAATTAGCATAAGAATTAGTTAATAAGGATTCAATAGTAAATCTATTTTTTTTTCTTTTGAAGTGGTGTTTTAACCTCCTCCCTGCTCGCTTAAAGATTTATAAGCGTCTAGATTAACGATTGTTTCTTTTCTCTATTTTTCGAGTCCTTAGTGAGAAGAGACTCCTGTGTTTACGTGTACGGAACTCAATTGTTTGAAGACAGTTGGAGCCCGAGGTTCCCCGGACCTACTTCTACAGCCGGTTTATGTGAGCTTTTCTGAGGATTGCGACACTAACGGTTGACGGTTTTTAGTAAGTGCATTTCTGCCACCTACGGTGATTTGCAATTCCTGTGTGGTCTCCTCTGCGGTCTGCAGCGCTGACGTAGAAATCCCAGCTACAAGTGGACACAGGAGAGTCACCGCCGTCAACGCATCCTCGAGAGCATTGAAGCTTGTGGTGATATGTTGGGAGGCAGTTGCCAGGTAGGATATATTATTAAAATTTTTAGGGGGTTGGGACTCCATTTCCCTCCCTTTGATGAGGAGTCCTGCTGAGCTGCACTCCCTACGGTAGCTGATGAATTGGAGTTACTATTTTTTTGCGTGCTTTATTTAGTTATCTGATTCTCTCTCTCGTTGGGAGTGTGCTGTTTCACGTTGCGTGAAATTTTTTTAATTGTTAATTATTAATTGTTAATTGTTAATTGTTAGTTTTTAAGTGTTATTTCTCAATTGTTAATTCTAATTGTTATGTAGTCACAAGGCCGACTGTTCCTAATTTTTGCTGTTTTTAAATATTTTCAAGTTTTTCCAAGTGTTTTCGTTTCCGCTGACCATTTTATTACTGGATATTTTTGTAAACACTGACGTCTCTTATCGTGCAATAAGAACTTACACCAAGGCCCGACAAGGGTCGTAATGTTTGTGTGCGTATATATATATAATATATATATATATATATATATATATATATATATATATATATATATATATATATATATATATATATATATATGTGTGTGTGTATATATGTATATATGTATATATGTATATATGTATATATATATACATGTATATGTATGTATATAAATATATATATATATATATATATATATATATATATATATATATATATATATATATATATATAAATATATATATATATATATATATATATATATATGTATATATATATATATATATATATATATATATATATATATATATATAAATATATATATATATATATATATATATATATATATATATATATATATATATATATATATATATATATATATATATATGTATATATATATATATATATATATATATATATATATATATATATATATATATATATATATATGTATATATATATATATATATATATATATTATATATATATATATATATATATATATATATGTCTGGGGGGTATGTGTATATATTTTTATGAGTTTGTGTGAGCGTCTGCGTGATGTTTTTTTTTTGATATTAGAGAATAATAAAATGTTGTTTTGTGAAGCAATCTAAGAGTGTTACCCTATACAGTGAACGACGTACTTGGTAGTTGCTCACTTATAGTGGTTACCAGGCTTTGGGGAATAATATTTTCTGAAGCAGTCTGATAACAGAGATCAACTACATGATTCCAAAGAATTCATCGAACTCTGGATTAACCATCCAGTGGTTAAAATCTTGTATATAACCTATGTATATCTATATATATTTTTTTTGGCGGGGGGTCATTAGTATTTTGTGTATGCTTATATATTTTGGAAAAAGGAAATTAATCGTATAAATATATAGGAAGAGGTGACAGTTGATATATACTTGGTTAAAAGTCATTTTTTTCTACATTGAATTTTTCGTGATTAAGAATTAAGGAAGTGTAATTTTTTCGAAGGCTCTCTTGCATGACGTTGACATAACGCTAATTGGGATGTCTTCCCAAGTGGTATTCGATTAACGTTCTATCATGCGAGGAAATTGAGACTCAATAATAAACGAAGCAATTCAACCCACTCATATATCAAAGGTAACAGTTCATTCACTAACAGACCTAATGTCATAAAAACAAAGTTAAAGGAATATCTTATGCAGCTACATTATTTTCATACTAATTATTGCGTTTATTTTCAAAATAAGTAAGATAATAGTTATTTCTCGAATATTAATATTATTTTCTTAGATATCAATACATTAACCTGACTCAGTACCAGCGAAGTAAGTGAAATATTCTTTGACAAATAATCACTGCAACCCATCGTCAGTAACTTATGTCCCACCCCAGTTCATCGCTAAGTCATCGTTAGCCCAACTCATTGCCTAAACCAAAAAAAAAAAAAAAAAAGAAAAAAAAAAAAAAAAAAAAAAAAAAAAAAAATTCACGGCACTTGTGTAAGTTGAACAGAAAAAAATCAAATATATTTCCTGTTATTAGAAATCATCCGTAAATAATCAGTTGAAATCCGTTTTTAAACATTTTGGACCATTTTAAGAATCCGTTTATCAGTATCTGCTCTATGTATAATTTTAATATCGTTGTTGGTGCTCTGCCAGCCGTAAGCGGTTCCAATGAACTCTCTTGACCTGCTGAAAATATTGTTTGAGTGTATTAAGGAATATCCAGATTTTATGATGATCAATTCCTAAAGCCATTTATAGTCTTTTGCTTCCTATTTTTTGGTTGTTAATGAATGGAAATTTTTAAATTCCACGTGAAAAGTGA
>NC_090735.1:158140379-158142321 GCF_036898095.1 Palaemon carinicauda | reverse complement strand
AGCTAACAAGAGACTGGTCTAACCTTGATGGAAATTTATTTCTCTGTGTTCATAGAGCTAACCTCCCTACACGACAGACTTGGAGAGAGAGAGAGAGAGAGAGAGAGAGAGAGAGGAGAGAGAGAGAGAGAGAGAGAGAGAGAGAGAGAGAGAGAGAGAGTCATTGATATGCTTTTAACGATAATTTTTCAATGAAAGAGTAATTTACTTTCGTCAACGAAGTCAACAGGAAAATTATTTTTACTAATTCAGCATAGTACTTCAACAACTGTTGAACGGACTTGTGTCAAGTGACGATGTCCCCTGTTTGACCATTTCAGGATTACAAACGCCAAGTGAATAGAGATTGAACTTAATAACCTGGATTACCACTATTCATTTAGATATTTCCTGACCTTTCATAATAAAGATTCCAAATTAAAGATTGAATCCAAACATCTACTCATAAATAAACCAGAGACCAATATAATATAGTTCTTTCATAAATCAATAGGTGGTTCTTCCATTGCATTTGTAAAGTGAATTCAGTCTGTTGTTTGATATTTTCTGATACACCTGCGCAGCACCTCACTCGTTCTCTTCCCTCGAGGGGTATGCACTGAATCTCAAGCTAATCTAAATGTCATAAATGATTTTGTAAAGCAATGGGGAATATGTTCAATTAAGATTCGCTTGGAATTAACCCAGTAGATATATAAGCATATTAAAGCAAGAAGGGAGAGGTGAGGATTTGCTGGAATTATGTAGATATTAAGACAAGTTTGCTCTGATATATTTTTACAATAGCATATATTGTATTAATCAAGATCAGTTAACTAGAATGTTAGCGCAGTGAGGCAAATCTATAATTTTAGGATATCATAAATTAATCTTTTATATATATATATATATATATATATATATATATATATATATATATATATATATATATATATATATATATATATATATATATATATATATATATATATATATATATATATACATATATATGTGTATATATATATATATTGTTAGGTTAAGTGGCTTTGTTGGAACAAGTGTATTCCGCTTGTTTCTTAGTATTGCTTGTTTGATAATCACCATTAACCTGTTGTTCTTTTTCTTGAGGGTCAAGTAAGTTGACGTGTGTCGGAAGATGTCCGATAGGAGTCAGTCAGTCAGTCAGTCAGAGGCAGTCAGGTATGCTTACCTGTGGACCAGTACGTGGCAGCGTCGGGTACTTGATACCTGGCTATTTGATTTGAAGCCGTCGGAGTCGGACGGAGTATGACCTTCGAGTTGGAGGTCGGCACCCTTTGGCCAGTATTGGCGTGTTTTCGTCGTCGAGAGGACGACGTGTCAAGTGTGATCTCATTAGGCAGCAGCTTTAGCCGGAATGAGTGCGTTTTCGTCGTATGGAGGACGACGTCATGTGGAGTGTGGGTCCACTGGGCATCATTAGTGTATTTTCGTCAGCTGGGGAACGACACTGTGTGGAGGGTTAACCTCATGGGCACCGTGGAGCTGTATTAATGACCTTATGTATAGGTTTGTCTGTTGTTGCTGTGTCGTAAGCTGTAATCTCCTCAGGTGGAGTGGGATCTTTTGGAGGTTGACCTAATGATGCCTTGTTTTGCTAATTGTCGGAATTGTTTAGAAGTCACACATTAAATTATGTAATATTTTACTGCTTTCTTACGATATTCATTATTTTCATATTTTGAATGATTTAACTGTCTTTATATTTAATTTTGATTCTGACTAATTTTGAGCATAATAATTATTTGGAGTAATGCTGCTGGTTCATTTTGAATGTCTTTAGTTTTGTGTATGATTATTTCTTTTTCTTTGAATAACTTTGTATATAATGATGCAAATAATCTGTAAATTGACTTTGTATTAATGTTAAATTTTTGAGTGTCTTGCTGACTCATTTGTATAAGTGTAAATATTTAATTGT
>NC_090735.1:158125379-158132879 GCF_036898095.1 Palaemon carinicauda | reverse complement strand
GTTCATACACACACACACAAATATATATATATATATATATATATATATATATATATATATATATATATATGTGTGTGTGTGTGTGTGTGTGTGTATATACATACATATTTATATATATATATATATATATATATATATATATATATATATATATATATATATATACATATATATATATACATATATTTATATATATATATATATATATATATATATATATATATATATATATATATATATATATATATATATATATATATGTATGCATATATATGCATATATATATATATATATATATATATATATATATATATATATATATATATATATATATATATATATATATATGTTATTGGCAAGTCAGCTTGTTCAACGTAAAAACATTTGCTGCAATTTTGAGCTTTTGAATTTCTACCTATTAATGTCACAGAAAGCCAAATCATTGTTTTATTGGCATACGATGCTTACATATATAAAAAGACACATAGCTAATTGTCGCACATGTCAGGAAAACAAAGGGCATACGAAAACACCTGTCAGCCTAGGGGCTTATCCTGTGCCAATCAACCCTTTGAAAGAATACATTTAGATTTGTTAACACGATTTTACGAGTCAGACAGAGGAAATAAGCACCTCTTAGTAATTATAGATGCTTTAACTCGATATACAGAACTAATAGCGCTTAAAACTAAAACTGCGATTGAATGCGCTAGGAAGTTTTACGAGTGTTACATTTGTAAACATGGAATTCCACACATGATATTCTCCGACTCGGGTGGTGAATTTAATAATCACTTTCTTACCTCATTGTGTGAATTCCTCAGCATAAAAAAAATAAATACCATGATATATCACCCAGAGTCGAATGGGCTAGTGGAAAGAGCAAATAGGAAAATTTTAAATATATTAAGAGTAACACTAGGGAGATCAGACCCCAACCGGGATATTGCAATACCGGCGGCACTGAGTACTCTGAATCATTCATATCATATATCAATTAAAATGTCACCGCATGAAGCATTGTATGGCACCCCAGTTAGAACCCCTTTCCATGTATTAACGCCTACAACTAATCTATCAAATCCTTTAAAAGAATGTATAAATGCAAGTGTAAGTCGATATGATATCCTTCGAAAGAATTTAGAAGAATCACAAATCATAATGAAAAGGAATCATGATAAAATAGCGAAGCCAACTAAAACATATACCGTGGGTGATAACGTGTATATTCAAATCAATGTGCGCAAAGGACTCAATTATAAATTAACACCTAAGTTTGAAGGCCCATTTAACATTTTGGAAACATTAACGGCCAATAGGTTTAGAGTTCAAAACGTATCCCAACCCACGGATGAGAGAATAGTACCTTTGGCTCACATAAGAAATTAAAAAGAAAAAAGAAAAGGGGGGAAAGAAGTGAGGGAAATTTTTTTTATTTTATGTGATTAAAAGTTTTCTTCTTAATACAGGAGTAATTACATATATTTTTCTCGTTACAGGTTTCCAAGATGAATTTTTTGTTGTTGGGAGTGATATTGTTCGCTCAGACATTTTTCTCGTGTGTGATGAGCTCTAAAACTAGAAGTATAAATTTTAAATATGGCACTATAGTTGAAAGACAAGAAGACGTTTTTATTACATCAAGCAACGTAGTTGTAGAAGTGAATATGCAAGCAATTTTTCTTCAAGAGAATGATGTCACTAGCTTAAGAACCGCCATTTCAAGGTTTTCTGTCTCATTGGATGAGTTGCATAGAAGACATTTTCATTTGACTACAGAGAGTTTGCTTGGATCAACATTAAAAGTTGCAGAGATGCTATCTGATGACTTGAAAAATAAGACTTACGAGACAGGATCTTTGGCTTATGACCTTTTGATGTGGACTGTAGGACACGAACATAAAGAAAGAGGAAATCCGTTTATTTATGCTGCATTAAACATCTTTGGGTCTGTTGCAAGTTTAGGTTTAGGAATTTCCAATCGTCTTAAAATTAGTAATCAAAATAAGAAAATTGAGTTCTTGACTCATGAAGATGAATTGATTATGTCAAAACTAAGGAATCAGTTAGCTTCAATCAATCAAATTATGGATTTAGTAAATGAACATTCAAATAATATCATTCAGATTATGGAAGTACAGGATTTGTTGGCAACGTTAACGTATTATGATTCAAAGATAGATCACATACATAACAGAATTGCACATTTCATTGAGAAATCCAAGGATCATGTAGAAGCTATCACGTTAGCAACTAAAGGTGTACTGTCGCCCCATTTGTTGCCTATAAACTACTTAAAGTTAATTCTGGAGAACGGAAGGGATAAACTAGGCTATGTTCCTTTGTTAGACGAACATAGGTTAGAATTTTATTACAGCCTAATTACAGTAAACGTTGATAATAACAAGATTAGGATTACAATTCCCTTTGATTCTTCTGATGCCTGGCAATCTTACAGGATATCACCATTTCCGACTTTCATGACGAATCACTCAAATCCAGTAATATCCAGTTTGACAGGACACGTATTGATTTCCCCAGACAAGGAAACATATACGGTCATTAAAGACTTAAATCAATTAACTCACTGTTCAGACGCAATGGATAGAAAAATATGTACAGCTGACTCATTTGAATTCCATAAAAACTTAATGGATTCATGCGAATTAGGTATAGTGCTAGACGGTGCTCTCTCCCATACAAGTGAAAATTGTCTGGATAAGCTTTATCCCTTTGACAATAATGAGTTCAATTGCAGACTGAACAATGGCTCGTGGATACGATACGACAAGGACGGCTTCAATGTACCATGCCCTGACGGATCCACGTCTTTCGCCCACATCTTCGTTGCAGCAGATGGTTGTATCGGGACTTCCCCTAATTCCATGGTGACTGGTCTACGGACACTCATCAAAGAACGAGCCTACTTTGCGAACTTCACGTGGACCTCTACAATGCCAGCACTACCTTTCCAGTACAACAGACAAGTTGCCAAGCGGTTGATGAAATTAACAGAAATGGACCACCTGTCACCGACTTATAAGGAAATTCTTAACCCCATACTACTAGCAGGACTGGGTATCACGGTGATGATATTTATCGCCGTGAACATCCTTGTTTGGCGTAGGTTACGGCACAGCAGGAAGCTAAAACAGAACGTTTCGCCAGTGCCAGACAAAACTCCTTATTTAATTCAGTTTAAAGCCGTTTGAAGTGGCCACCTCATTCGATAAAGGAGTAAAATGTTGGAATTAGAATTGTAGTAAAAGCTGTTAGTACGCTAGTAATATGTAAATGAGGAAATTTTTTTAACTTTGCATGGTTAAAAATACATTTAAAAAAAAGAAACATTTAAAAAAAAATATAAATCATTTTTTCTCTCGGCATCTAATAAAATATATAAGCCGGAATGTTAAAAAGAAAAGAGAAAAAAAAATTAAATTAACAGAATCTATGGGCATCTAATAAAATATATCAGCCCTGTATATATATATATATATATATATATATATATATATATATATATATATATATATATATATATATATATATATATATATGTGTGTGTGTGTGTGTGTGTGTGTGTGTGTGTACGAAACCGTGGTACGTGTACGTACCAGGAATTCGTGTTTGTGCACTAAAAAATTGAATTTTTACCAAGGTAACAAATATTTTTATTAGTTACTGTATTATGTTAATCTATGTTTAAGACAAAGGTAATAATTATTCTTTAACAAGTTACCGAATCATATGTATATCAGTAGTTTTTTTTGGTACCATATAATAATTTGCTAGAAATGTACCATATATATGATCTTTATTTATCATGCATTTTTTTTCTTTGCTTTGGTAATATCTTTTCATATGCATTATTGTTATTATTTTTTGATGTGCCTATTTGGACATTCGTCCTCGTTTGCTTATGGCTAAAGTTAAACAAAGAATAATACATATATCCAGTCACGCCTAGTAAACATGTTTTGGCTTGTTGTTAAATTTTTTTTTGAAAAAATTGAGATAGCTGGCCGAGCTAATGTAATAAATGAAATAATTGTTATTACATGTTTAAAACACATGACGTAATACGTCATTTTGGATGAAGATGCTAGCCGTGAGATTTGCTGTAGTCACTAAAATCATAAACAGGATGCACAATGCAGCCTCAGCAATGTAACATTTTTCTTAAACGTCAACACCAATGCATCAGTGTGTGAAAGTTTGTGACGTCACCGGATGCAGGTGTCTTCCGAGATTGTGTTAAAATTGCTACATCAACTAAGCATACGATATCTGTGATATCGATAATTTAATCAGTTTATATCTATACTTCACCAGAATTGGTCATCCGACCAAACCAGCTCCCTCCTATGATGGAGATGTTTAACTCTGTTGTTTTTAGACAATAAATACTTTTAAAGCTAATAAGATGTACTTCGTTATCCAGCTTTACACATCTTAAACAACAAATTCCCAATGTGTGCTTATAAGAGTAGCACACTTATATATATATATATATATATATATATATATATATATATATATATATATATATATATATATATATATATATATATATTTTAATATATATATATATATATTTATAATATATATATATATATATATATATATATATATATATATATATGTATATATATATATATATATATATATATATATATATATATATATATATATATATATATATATATATATATATATATATATATATATATATATGTATATGTATATATATATATATATATATATATATATATATATATATATATATATATATATATATATATATATATATATATATATATATATATCATTAAAAATAAAGCACAGAGTAATGTCAGTCAACTAAAGGTGATCCCAAAAAGCAATGCCTAATGAAAGACATATGGATGATGAAAATAGCACTGAATTCATTATGATCAATTGAGCTATTTGGAAGTATTATTGCAAATGCTATTAAGGAACTTATTATATATGTTTATTATCCTCCATTAGCATATTGGTCCGAAGCCAAGCTTATGGAATATAATACTCTTTATAAGAAGATCAAAGCTATTTTCTTTAATGATGGATTGCATTATATCTGAATATTTTTGGCATAATGATCTATTTAACAGTTAGATTAAGGTAATAGCTTACGTTTTATTGTCTCGTTGTCATAATAATGTAATCCTTGAAAAAATATGAGTTAAAATGAACATGAAATTAATTTGATACCTCTTCCTGAATGGATGAATTTTATTACCTTTCAATATTAATGTTTGCGAAGATATGACCTTTCAGTTTACAATCTATGTAATTTTCTTAGTCATTAGGTTATATAAGTACAGACGCATAACTTTTCCTCTGCTTTTTTTAATTACAAAGCTCATGGGTTTTTGCATGATAAAATTTGTTGACAGACTTCTGCTCGATTTATGGACTATATTCTAATTTTGTTTCGTAATTCATACTTTTTTTAGTTATAAAGAAAAAATTAAATTAACTAAACATTTGTTCTTAAAGTCTTCTCATTCAATTCATATATGGTCTAATGTTATTAGAAATATTCTTGCTTATTTCCTTCTTGCTCTTTTTACTGGAGTTCAAATTTACTACCGTATATACATCAGCAACATAAGTTCTAAAGTTATCCATTTTAAGTAGATATTGATGCGTATATAACTTCAATCAATTAAAATTGTAGCATAATATAAATGTAAGGAAAATATTTGTATCATTCTCTTTTTATTGTGTATTGCCACAAACGATTTTACATCACTCTATCATGCTCATTATTTATTCATTCAGCGACTTTACACTCATAATTTAGTTTCACTAAAAAATTCTTGCTATTCTCTCCATTTACGAAAAAGGTATGAAAACATTTCCTTCAGGAGCATTCCCCACGAAAGCAGCAGCCACTTTTCCCCAAGGGTGTCACGGAGCTTTTGGGAACAAAGCTCATCATCATTTCGCGACCACATTTTCACCACTACTCCTTCCATAATTGAAATGACACTTACAGTTACACTAACACTCCACTCCATGCCCACTTCCAGACCTCCCACTTGACTCAAGGGAGCCAAACACTTAGCCGAGAAAAAAGTGTCAATTGGGAAAGTTTAGCAACCACTTTCGCGACTCTAGTAACCACTGACTACGACAAGAAGAGAGCATCTTTATTTTATATAAATTTTCTTCTGACGACTTTTACATCTGGCTACTATTTTATATGAATTTTACATACTCTTTCCTGATATCTCAAACAACGCCTTTGAAACTAGAAAAGAATAACTGATCTTATCTAACTTCGTTGGTATAAGAGGAATGGCCATCAAAACAGATAATGAACTATTTTAGTCTTTGAAACTACTATTTCAATACTAGATAATTATATTTAAGATAAAATCTTAGCATCCAATCAACATTTTAAATGATAATACATAAGATTTTATGGAAGATTGCTAACAGCTATGTTGCCTAAACCTGCATAAAGAGACTAAACATTTATTATAATTAATAGTTCAAAGTTTATTTGTGTACTGATGTAGTTTATAGTTAATTTTTAATATAACTATGGTCAAAAGATAAAAAATCTTTTATTTCTTCAAGCAAAACATTACTGTTAGGAATAAGATATGTTTAAACCAAGCATGGTTAAGAGCAGTTGGGGTTGCCTTTTTTCTTTCTTTTTTCTTTTAAGTTTAGTAGCATTAAAATCTGTCTGACATTGCAGTATAAAAGATGCGTTGGAATCTATATCTTGACGCGGAAAAAAATCTAAAAGAAAAGACTGCTAAATAGCATGCATTCGCAGGAAATTAATTAAAAGCATTTTGTTTCACAAGAGATAATATATGTGATTATATATTATGTCAGGGTACGAAAAAATACGAAAATATTTCACAATAGAAAGAAAATAATTGCATTTCTAGTTCCTTTTACTTCGGTCTCGTTAAGAAATTATATCATTAAATCTTCTACTAAGAAAATCTAATAACGAAAATCATATATTGGTTTATTTTCTAGAACATGTTCGATTTGTAAATGAAAACTTAAAAAATTATTGTATAACATTTATTGATATATGAAAAGCTGTCTTATTGCAGTACTATAAAAAAAAATAACGTGCAATTCTCTCTATATGAAGGAATATAAAAGGTAATTCCATTTGACTTATTCTTCATAGTTCATATTGCATTCATAACAGAAGTAAAAAAATTATATCTTTTTCTTTTTTCTTCCACCAAAATATATATATATAAAAATCTATTTTCACCCCATAAATAATGTAATTTCATTAACCATCAGTTTTTTTCCTACAGAATCTGTACAGACCACTTTGAAATGAAAATTTCAGCCATCTACTACTAATATATGCAATACTTTTTTTGAAATGACACGCTTCCATTCCAGAGTAGGCTGCTGAGGATACCGCAAAAAATACTCCAAAAATGTTGAAAAATTATCTAATAATAATAAAAATAATAATAATAATAA
>NC_090735.1:158102879-158105379 GCF_036898095.1 Palaemon carinicauda | reverse complement strand
TCACAGTCGAGTGAATAGAAATCTTTGTTTAAAGATGATGGAATTTCATCCGGAAAATATAAAATAATAAAAAAAATCATTTCTTATTTCACTCCATTCTGTAATGATTTAAGTAATATGAATATAATAATATAAATAACAGCTTTAATATTAAATCCTAACTAATACAAATGATACGTAAACTATTGCAGACAGTCAATAAGGTAAATTAATTTTCTTGCTTTACTTATGTAGAGCTGTTTCAGTCGTATAGATTATTGCATATACTTATTGAATGGATAATTTCATTGTTTGTTTTCTATGTTCCATACTTCTATTTCTTTTTTCAAAGAGTACGCCAACAATTTCATACATATTAAATTATTGTCATTGATGATTATAAGTTACCATAAAAAAAGTGAATTTAAAACTATTTTCCTCAATTACCTAGAATTCAAAATGCTTTGTTTATACATCAATGCTCTTGTTCAACTGTTCTTCTTTATGATATTTGTTGGTGGTTTTTCAGATATGTCTTTTTTATAACTAAATTAAACATTATTGTATCCTATATGAAACTATGGCTCGACACCAGCTCAAGATGTTGCAGGACTTTGCACAATAACCCCCATACCCTCAATCACTTTATCTTACTAAGGTTCCACAACACCAACTTTTCATTTACTTTATAATAAATGAACTCATGAACAGAACGGACAGTAAGACACATCATGACCTTAATACTATATTCCTTGCAAAATAAAATATCCCAAAGAAAGGCACCCATAATTATATCTATGAGGCTTGGATCTGAATTAATCTCTTAAATATTGAAAAATAACATTGGAATAACACATACGATACCAATCAGAAAGACTTCAATACTAAGTACTTATAAATCAACGTAAACTAAAACTTAAAAAATTAAAATTGAATAAATAGCCCGAATAATAAAAAAAAACCCAGCGAAATTAAAAAGAAAAAATGAAATCACTTAGAACAAGAATAAATCACCAAATGTTAAATCACCAACCGAATAAAAAAAATAAAAAAATCACTTAAAACTAGAGTAAACCCCCGAATACTAAAACTGTTTCCATATGTAAATTTATAGCACCACCACTCTACCCAACAAGCCGTCAAGTCTTCATACGGCATGCAATGCTGGATATATATATATATATATATATATATATATATATATATATATATATATATATATATATATATATATATATATATATATATATATATATATATATATATATATATATATATATATATATATATGGATAAATATCAACACAACATCGTGTTCAAATAGAAATAAATTTCTACCTCATACTTGGGATCGAACGCTAGCCACTTCTAATGAAAGGCCAGGTCGAAACCAACCATGCCACGAGAGCCCATAAAAGGAAATCTGAACCTGACACTAATCTAGCTGTCTGAGGATTTACCTGGTGAGACATCAGTCTCTTTACCAGCGAGTTTTACCCGATTTCCCCGGGCCACCACGTGACACAATTGGTAGTAATTCATTCAAATTACCCCTAATGAGTCAATATGGATAAATATCAACACAACACCGTGTTTAAATAGAAATAAATTTCTACCTCATACTTGGAATCGAACGCTAGCCCCTTCTAATGAAAGGCCAGGTCGAAACCAACCATGCCACGAGAGCCCATAAAAGGAAATCTGAACCTGACACTAATCTAGCTGTCCGAGGATTTACCTGGTGAGACATCAGTCTCTTTACCAGCGAGTTTTACCCGATTTCCCCGGGCCACCACGTGACACAATTGGTAGTAATTCCTTCAAATTACCCCTAATGAGTCAATATGGATAAATATCAACACAACATCGTGTTCAAATAGAAATAAATTTCTACCTCATACTTGGGATCGAACGCTAGCCCCTTCTAAAGAAAGGCCAGGTCGAAACCAACCATGCCACGAGAGCCCATAAAAGGAAATCTGAACCTGACACTAATCTAGCTGTCCGAGGATTTACCTGGAGAGACATCAGTCTCTTTACCAGTGAGTTTTACCCGATTTCCCCTGGCCACCACGTGACACAATTGGTAGTAATTCATTCAAATTACCCCTAATGAGTCAATATGGATAAATATCAACACAACATCGTGTTCAATTAGAAATAAATTTCTACCTCATACTTGGGATCGAACGCTAGCCCCTTCTAATGAAAGGCCAGGTCGAAACCAACCATGCCACGAGAGCCCATAAAAGGAAATCTGAACCTGACACTAATCTAGCTGTCCGAGGATTTACCTGGTGAGACATCAGTCTCTTTACCAGCGAGTTTTACCCGATTTCCCCGGGCCACCACGTGACACAATTGGTAGTAATTCATTCAAATTACCCCTAATGAGTCAATATGGATAAATATCAACACAACATCGTGTTCAAATAGAAATAAATTTCTACCTCATACTTGGGATCGAACGCTAGTCCCTTCTAATGAAAGGCCAGGTCGAAACCAACCATGCCACGAGAGC
>NC_090735.1:158082879-158092879 GCF_036898095.1 Palaemon carinicauda | reverse complement strand
AGAGTGCTGATTTGACATACATTTCTCTCATTTGTTTTTCTTTTATTACAAATTTCAAACAGTGGATAATTTTTTGAGGTTTTTATTTGTGTCCTCAAAACAAAACTTCCTTTTTTCATTTAAATTAGTTAAGTATGGTTTTATATGTATATATTTTCCCATTTTCCATAATGATTCCATAAATAACTAAAAATTCCTCTCTAATTTTACTCAGATTATTTGGTCAAAGATGGGCTTTTTGTTTTTCAATTCAAAATCATTATAAGATTTTTCATCATTAATTCTTTTCTGTTTTTATTTGCAGTACTACAAGGATGATGAGTATAGCTTAGGACAAAGAAACTGCTCAAGCCTTT
The DNA here is from genome assembly GCF_036898095.1 of Palaemon carinicauda. Lineage (NCBI taxonomy): Eukaryota > Metazoa > Arthropoda > Malacostraca > Decapoda > Palaemonidae > Palaemon > Palaemon carinicauda. The sequence goes on along the minus strand of NC_090735.1, from coordinate 158,092,523 downwards.
CATATCAAGAATGAATATTATTAATTGTTAATTTGAATAGTCCTTTGTACCTTACCTCTATAAAGAAAGCATATATTCTCTGTCGTATCTTAAAATCTTAAAGTTTAATAAGTGGGAAACCTAAAAAGTTAGACATTTTAATTCTATATTGCTAAGAAAAGGAAAACACATCACAGAGTAAGAACAGAGAATGAACTACTTTCACCTATAGACTCTGATTAAATATAACATTATTTTCGGTTTCATTAGATTTTTTTTTATTTTTTTAAATATTCACCTTGGAGGCTTTGATGAGTGACGGTTGAATCAAGAAAGTAATCCAAGTTTGGATTTGCCGGCGAATGACATATTACTTTTGGGCTGAGAGATATTGTAAATAAATATATATATATATATATATATATATATATATATATATATATATATATATATATATATATATATATATATATATATATATATATTTATATATATATATATATATATATATATATATATATATATATATATATATATATATATATATATATATATATATATATATATATATATATATATATATTAGTCCTTTTAGCGAAATAAAAAAAATCAGCATTTACGATCTCTTGTCCCTCGTTGTTTTATATATTACATAGATTTGGTAATTGTCATTAGAAAAAAAATAACCATAAATATACTGAATTAAAGCTGGAAAATATTATTTACTACAAGGTACAACGTTAATTATATTAAAAAGAAATAGACCTATAAAATCTCCACTTCGTCGTAGAATTAAATTTACGTTAAAATGTGAGGGAAAAGTTGATATTAACATTACAAAGTGTTGTCGTTTTAATGAATTAACATACTAAGGTCATTCTACTTTTGACAGAAAGTATAATTCTACCTCTCAGCGCTTCGTATACCTCTTTGATTGAAATACCTTTCTGTTACAATATATACCCGAGTCTAATTTTGCACTCATTCACACTATAGTCTATTTTTTATAGCCGTGCATATTTGCACCCACTCACAAGGGTGCCCTTTTAGCTCGGAAAGGTTCCTGATACCTGATTGGTCGGAAGTATTTTTGTCCGAGCACCTTCATTGTTCTCGAATAATTACCAAGTAAGGTGAATCGAAACTTATTTATTAACCTATATTTCTCCATCAGAATTACAAAGCGTGCATCCGAAAACTACAAAGCGTGCATCCGAAAACAAGCTGCGGTCGTTGACTTCGGCGGATTGTGTTATTAAATTTAGACTTACCAAGACGATTCTTTATATTATATTTATTCTTTCACATTGTTTATTGACAAAACATATATATGATGGAGAAATATGGGTTAATAAATAAGTTTCGATTCACATTACTTGGTAATTATTCGAGAACAATGAAGGTGTTCGGACAAAAATACTTCCGACCAATCAGGTATCAGGAACCTTTCCGAGCTAAATGGGCACCCTTGTGAGTGGGTGCAAATATGCACGGCTATAAAAAATAGACTATAATTACAATCACATTCATTTCAAATAATCGAACAATTGACCGATGATATCATCACAAGAAAATATAATGCTTAGCGGGTGGTATTGCATGAAATTCCTTTGAAGATTATTTCCATGGAGTTTATTTTACATTTGCGTACATGTTGGAAGAATAAGATTCATGTATTTCGAAATACTAATTTAAAATATTTTTTCTTACGAATCATTAAGCTAAAACACACACACACACGCACACACGCACAAACACACACGCATATATATATATATATATATATATATATATATATATATATATATATATATATATATATATATAGGTATGTATTTATATATATATATATATATATATATATATATATATATATATATATATATATATATATATATATATAGGTATGTATTTATATATATATATATATATATATATATATATATATATATATATATATATACATATATATATATATATATATATATATATATATATATATATATATATATATATATATATATATATGTGTGTGTGTGTGTGTGTGTGTGTGTGTGTGTGTATAAACAATCTCCATCGACCCATCACTATTATCTCATCCACATATGGCACGCAAGTAATATTGCTTATAGGTTCATATCAAATCCTCTCCATTCACATCATAAAATTCTTCTGAGGCTCTGTTCTGAAATCTATAAAATCTTCTGGATATTGTATCATTTCCATACCTTGATTCATGTCCATCCTGTAACACTGATTTTATTTCTAAATTTTACTTGCCTTGACTATTGTCTGATTTACTTATTTCAATCATTCATTAATCTACAACACTAAATACCATCTATTCGAAATCATAGCTCCTGAATATTCAAAGGAGGATATATATATATATATATATATATATATATATATATATATATATATATATATATATATATATATGTGTGTGTGTGTGTGTGTGTGTGTGTGTGTGTGTGTGTGTGTGTGTGTGTGTTTGTTTATGAGTTTATATTTATATACATATTAAATGTGAATTTATGGAAGTATATGTTTTTGTAACCCCAAGGAGAGAGAGAGAGAGAGAGAGAGAGAGAGAGAGAGAGAGAGAGAGAGAGAGAGAGAGAGAGAGAGAGAGAGAGAGAGAGAGAGAGAGAGAGGCTTTAGAGCAGAGATGAATGGATATTATAATTGTATAATTTTCTTTTCCGTCTCAGGAATCTCTTGGTTTAACGAACCTTATTCAAAACGATTAAAGTCAAAATTTTTGTACTAAAAACATTAGGCAGCTTTTCCGGCGACATTTTATTTGTTTCCTCATTTCACATTATAAAATATGGATATTTGATGGGGGCTTCACCACACCAGCCACATAATAGTTTTCTTTCATAAGCGCGCAAATCCAATATTTATATATTAGGTAGTATATTGGTAGTTTTTCATATTTTTATTACAAAAGTATTTCTTAGGACTTAATTTGGGCTTCAAATTAGAATAAAGTTTTTATAATATATTTCTATATTTTATTTCATATATTTTTTATGATATTATAGTCCTTAAAACACCAATGTAAAAGGTATTTTCTACGATTTTTGTATCATAACCAAAATATACATAGTACCCTAACATGTAATGAAGATTAATCAAATAATTTATTATATATCGTATCCATATCTGATTAACGACATTGATCTTGAAAATAGTGATCAAGCAAAGAAAGATTTGTTAATTTCTTTTTTAGCAAAGAAAAATGTAGTAATTATTTCAATCCTTTTCATATTGACTATACGCATCTGAAACATTTTATAATCTCTATTTTCAACCCCCATATGTCTTAATTTTCGGAATGTAAAATTCAGTGGCATTATTAATATATCAGAGAAAAATACAGCAAAATAGGATGTCTGGATTAGCAATGAAATTGATTACTGTTATATTTTCATTTAATGATTCTTTTTTTCTTTTATTTTCTCGCTGTGAATCATTATTGCATATCTTATATATATATATATATATATATATATATATATATATATATATATATATATATATATATATATATATACATATATATATATATATATATATATATATATATATATATATATATATATATATATATATATTTATAATATATATATATATATATATATATATATATATATATATATATATATATATATATTTAGCGTTTATAACCTATTCGTGTTTTTAACCTGAGGCATCAGCAGCTATTTTCTGGCTCTCACTGGTCCTAGCTTGATGGAAAGTGACTTGGGTATATATATATATATATATATATATATATATATATATATATATATATATATATATATATATATATATTTATATATATATATATATATATATATATATATATATATATATATATATATATATATATATATATATACTGTATATATATTTATATATATATATATATATATATATATATAGTTAGTATCTACGTTAATTTCCTTTCCATTGCCTTTGCAACTTAGGTGCAACCTTTAAAATATTTCAACAGAACCACCCCCATGGCAGTTTAATTCTCGGAACCAGCTGTACTTTTCCAGAATCAATTTAGACCGTAAGCGTATTTGATGTCTGTATAACAAACATATGCGAACTTGTGTTAGAGGTTAGGGTTAATTTGGTCGACCTTTAGCTCGAAGTTATCCTTGACCTTTGACATAGGACTTTAAGAATTAAATCAAAACAAATTTTTGCCAAAATGGAAGAAATGAGCCTTTAACAAAAGGCCTTAAGGCCTTGGTCCTCACCCTCATACATCGTCCAGAGGAAAGATGGCTCTTTGCGTCTGTGTAGCTATTACAGGAGCCTGAACATGCAGACAGAACCGGATCCCTACCTTCTCCCAAAAATTGCCGACGTTACCTCCTACTTGCACAAAAGGATGGTTTTTTACACGCTCGACCTCCTTAATGGGTATTATCAGATGCGTATGAACCCAGAAGATATCCTCAAGACCACCATCACTAACCCTTTTGGTAAATATACCTTAATTATTCCTCTTTTGACCTTTGTAATGCTGGGTCCACTTTTCAACGCCTCAAGGATGTAATCTTTGGAGATCTGGAGATTTTCCCCATACCCTCATGACATTGAATGTCAAAGCGCTGCAAGAATTTTTAGGGATGATCAATTATTACCAACGTTTCCTGTCAGCAATCACCAGCACTCTCGCCCCTTCTATGTCTTCCTCATGGCAAACCAAAAGACCTGACGTTGTGTCCCCTTCAAGAAGTAGCCTTCTGCAAAGCAAAAAAGGCCTATCAACCGCTAGTGCTCTCATATTTACTGTGCCAGATACACCTCTGGTTCTCGCCACAGGTGCCAGTAACATCTCTTTGGTGCAATACACGAGCAGGTGGTCAATGCTTCGCATTACACTTTGACCTTCTTCAGTAGAAAATTGTCCAAAGCAGGAGCTGGCAACGCTACCTCTTACTATGGAATGCTGCCAGTGCACTTGGGTGTCCATCACTTTTGCTACGTCCTGGAAGGTACATCCTTCGTCATTTGTTTGGACCACATGCCTCCGATGCACACCTTCTCTAGACAGTCAGACTCCTGCTACGCCCATCAATGCCAAACTCTCTCTGCCGTGACTTAATGCAATTGTTCTCTTCATCACATATCAGGAAAAATAAATCCTGAAAGTAGTTAGTCCCCTACCCTCATCATAATGGCCTTGTTACCTGTTTACCCTCATTGACCGCTCGACTCGTTAGCCAGAAGTTATTCCCATGGAAACTGAAATGGCCGCCTATCGTACATCGGCTTTACTCCTAGGATGGATAAACGAAATTTGTTATCCTAAGCATATTACTTTTGACTGGGGAATCAATGTCACCTCTCAATTGTGGACCTCATCAGTGATCATCCTAGGGATTACCCTACATCATACAAACGCCTACAACACTGTTGCAAGTGGAATGCTTGAATGTTTTCATCACACCATCAAAGAAGATTTGATGTCGCACTGCAAGGACTCCAACTGCTTCACCCAACCTCCCTGGGTCTTTCTGGGACTAAGGACCACTCCTAAAGATGCCCTAGATGTATCAGCAGTTGAAATGTTGCATGGCAACCCGGTTGTCATCCGTGCTGATTTTTTTTTCTTTGTCTCCAATCCCCTCCGATAATCTCCTGCAACTATGTCAAGTTGTGGGAAAATTTACTGCATGCACCAGACTTAGAAGCCCCCAGCTAAGCAATACTTACCAACGGATCTGCGGTCGGAAACATGTGTTTCTTATGTAACAATACTAGCAAACCACCACTAAGTTCCCCTTTCCTCATGACCCATCTTGCACCGAAAAGAGGACTGGGTCTCCATTGATCACCAAAAACTTGCACATCTCTTGCCAGATGATCTGCCTACAATACGCCTCTTAAGACCAGGAAGCCCTATTTCCCATGTATTTCCTCTTTTTTGTGTGTGGGGGCGAGCTATGTAGCCCATGTCTTTCTGACTTGGTTGTACACAGTATCGGTTTTGTTTGTTAACTTATGACTCCCTCACGTCTACACTGTTACTAAACCAACTTCTATAAACTTGATAGTTATACCTGATTTTGTTTGAATTTTTGTTACGTTTTTGCTTACAAGTCCTAGTATTTAGGCACGATCTCTTTTTTTTTTTTTCTAAAATTTAGTTCCATTCAACTCTCCTCTCAGTTATCACCTAGCTGGCGCCTCGCACAAACTTGAACTATTTGGTAAATGGTAAATGGTTTGGTTTCCTTTTGGTCAGTTTTACGTCATATTTCTAACGGAGAATATGATTTGAATTTCTCATTTATAATCCACTATAAAAAGATAAAGTATTTTTCGAACGAATACGCCCTTTATTATATTATTTTAGACGTATGTCAGTACTATTCGTAAGATACACTCTGTATAAAAATTATGTTATTTTTAGGCTCTCAAGTAAGTTTTCTATAGTGATTAGTAAAATTGCATATATCTACATGATAGTTCACTAAACATTATTGATGAACTATCAATAATAGCAGCATGTATCCAATGTATGATTTGTTTCCCTGTAGGATTGTTTTATTCAGAACATTTCCCAATGGCTTCCTTTGAAACCGTTATAATAGTTGAAATATAAGTAGTTTGGATGAGTTACGCATATGCCATTTCAAATCTACACTATTCAAGGTGCGAGATTTTAATGATATTTTCTTGAGATGGGAGAGTAGTCATCTTCTAAAGCCCAGGTTATGCCATTCACATAATCATCATCTTCATCATTTCTTCCTACGCCTATTGATGCAAAGGCCCTCATTTAGATCTCGCCAGGAGTCTCTACCTTAAGCTTTTAAACCAATACTTCTCCATTCACTATCTACTTCATGCTTCATGGTTCTCAGCTATGTAGGCCTGGGTCTTCCAACTCTTTCAGTGCTCCGTAGAGCCGAGTAAAAAAAGATATGGCCTTGAGTAATCTCTCGTATAGTTTCTTTTCTAATCCTGACCTGCCATTTAACCCCCAATAGTCTTCTGAGGACTTTCTTCCCAAATCTAAAAAATTTACTGGATATTCTTTCATTGTTGTACCACGACTCATGTCCATACAGTAACACCGATATCAATAAACTGATATATAGCCTGATTTTTATATGTAATTTCATGCGATTTTATTTGAAAATTTTACTTAACCTAGCCATTATCTTTTTTTTTTCTTTTAAATCTTACATTGAACTCAAACTGATCATAGTTCCTAAATATTTCAATGATTCCACCTCATTAGTCCTTTAACCCTCCAATAATATTTCATTAACATTTCATATTCTGTTCTCGTCTTTTATTTATCCTGAGCCAAACCTTATGTGATATTTCATGCAGTCTGGTAAACAAACTTTGTAAGTCCTATGGCCTTTTGCTAATAAGGACAACGTCATCAGCTTTCTCTAGGGCTGCTAATTTCCTGTTATCAAATCAATCCAATCCTTCTCCCCATCCCCAACTATTCTATGCATTACAAAGTCCATGATGAAATATACAACATAGGTGTCAATATATTCCCTTAGAGTACCCCACTTTTCACTGGGAACTCATTTGATAGGACCCCATTATCATTAACTTTACACTTGCTATACTCATGAACAGACTAAATAAAATTTAGATATTTAAGAAGAATTCCCTAATAACCCAGGACTCTCCACAAAATTGGCCGGTGCACATTATCAGAGTGTTTTCCATAGTCCACAAATGTCATCAAAAGCGGATTTCTATACTCTATAATTTGCCGTACTATATATCAACATAATATGAAAACTTAGTCGGTACAACTTTTATATTTTCTAAAGCCCGCTTATTCATCTTTCAGCTTTTCATCAATCTTTCTTTCTATACTATATATTTTCATGACATCTGGCGTGATCGTGATACCTCTATAATTATTGCAATCAATCACTTCTCTTTTCTTTCTGCCATTTTTACCAAACTGTTGCCTCTTCTAGCCACATTCTACAAAATAATCTTGAAAGTATTCTGGGATTTCCTTCATTTTACGACAAAATCATCTCATAAGTTATTCCATCGCAACCAGGGGCTTTCCATCTCTTGAATTTTTGATGGTAGCGTCGACTTCAAACACACTGAATTCATTCATGGGCACATCAAGGTTTTCCTCAGCTTCATGTATCTCAATCACATTATTCTCTTAATATCTTCTGTTCATGACCTCACTAAACTGTTCCATTCAATAGCCGGTTTCTAAAATATAATACTACACTTTCCTACAGATATTACATGACTATTGAAAAAAAAAAATTTAGAGTTTTTGTGAAGATTTGAATTATTACTCATTTGTTCAGCTGATCAAATTCTCAATTTCTTTGAATTAATCAAATACCATTGTGAACAGACGGAAGATATAGGTGGATATTGTATACACTACAAATTTATTATTAGTACTCCCGATGGTATGGGTAATGTGTATCATAATTGCTTTAATCTCCTATCATTATTCAGGATTTACCTTATCTGCTGTATCACAAACTGAATCGCCAAATCAAGTTACATAACAGGTGTCTATAATAGAATTGAAAATTGATTAATGTCATGACATATTCACATAAAACTTTTAGAAATTATTCTCATTAGGAATACTCAGTGAAAAAAATTACTCTTCTAATAAGTTAGATCTGGTTTATATATTTATTTACTTAATTGCAAATTATCAAAATATACTCCTCATTAACTTTTACCTCCCTTTCAAATAGAAATTTGCATGTGACCCGGAAACTTTATCACGAAAAGGTAATTTTTTTACAGCAAATCTAAATATGATGAAGCAGCGCCATTTATTTGCATCTCATTATCGGGTTGATATTATCACTGCGATGAAATAACTGTGCAGATTATTTAGTTTTCATCATTTTATTCCTATGAGAGTCTAATGTAGATATTTCCGGATAACTTTTCAATAATTGCGAAACCCTAAAAGTATTAACCAATAAACCTTCAACAATTGCCCTGAATACCTACCCAATTCTCAAAAGTATCATAATAATCATGGAAGTTAGAAATAGAAAAATATAAAAACCAACAAAACATTTCCATATTATTTCTCCTACAGACACTAAATGGCATTAACGTATGCATACACACATTAATGTATCACACACACACACACACACACACACACACATATATATATATATATATATATATATATATATATATATATATATATATATATATATATATATATGTGTGTGTGTGTGTGTGTGTATATATATATATATATATATATATATATATATATATATATATATATATATGTGTGTGTGTGTGTGTGTGTGTGTATATATATATATATATATATATATATATATATATGTGTGTGTGTATATATATATATATATATATATATATGTGTGTGTGTATATATATATATATATATATATATATATATATATATATAATTTATAGGTTTGATACAAGTTCAGAGAACTTTTAGAAGAAGAGCACAGAGAAACATTTGTAATTGAATGTAGGAATCGATTTGCAGTCTTAGAATTTTAGGAGACGAAGAGCAGACAATTAATGATGAATAGTGTCATATTAAGAGCATATATCAGTCAGTTTGTAGGGAAGTCTTGGAACACGCAGTTACAAGGAGAAAGCCC